>NW_017729016.1:11062122-11093507 GCF_001723915.1 Gavialis gangeticus
GGAGGGAGGGGAGGTGGGGCAGGCAGGGGGCAGGAGCCCCTGCGCCAGTGGCTGGAGGAGGAGGCTGCGGTTGCAGAGGGAGACTTTACTTGGTTGGCCCCAAACGGTGAGTGGGGGGCAAAGGGGAGCCATGTAAACACTCCCTGAACTCCATCATTCCTTATGGGTATTTAGCTAGTATATGTAATAATTATATTCATAATAATCTGGTTAAAGCAAAGAATTTCTTATTTTAACTTAAAGCGCTTGGTTTAGCATTTATGGTTCATCCACAGGAATAAAGTCCTTATGGAAAAAACAAGAAAATCAGTGAGCTACAGTACTCGGATTCACTGTTGTACACAGTGTCTGTACAAAATTGCCCTGGTAAGTGTAACATCTTACTTGCATGAAGGTGACATTAAATTGTTTTATATAGTATCTCATTAGTGGTAACTCCAGTGATATTTTGTGTTACCACTCTTTGACTTATTGGCAAGTAGCCAGCACATGGTAATGGTATCATTAATATTGATCTATATTAAGGTAACATTTAAAAAATTATGTCAAGGAGTGTTGTGTTACAAGTGAGAAGAAAGTGGAAGGAAAGAATGTCCTATCTTAAAAAATATAAATGTAAGAAATTCAGGACTATATTGTGTAACTTAAATTGATTACTATACTGTATATCAAGGATCATAGAGGACTGCATGCTAACAATCTCTTTTGCTCTCCCCTCTTCTTCTAATGCTAGTCTTATCGACGATTTAGAAATGGCCTGTCAGAACTTTTTCAGTCATTACAGCTATGGCAGAAGACACTGAAAATTATTGGTGGCAAATTTGGGACCAGTGTCCTTTCCTATTTTGTGTTTTTAACTTGGCTACTGACTTTTAACATCTTCTCGTTCCTTGTGAACTTCAGCTTCATAACAATCCCTCAGCTCATAGCAGCAGGATCAAATAATCTTTCATTCACGGGCCTGGAGCTTCTCACTGGAGCTGTAAGTATGTAGAGACACCTACATTAGTTGTGTGTGTACAGCACATCTGATTGCATACAGTCAAAGCACTAAGCATTTTTTAGTAACAGCTAGATGAAGTTGTGGAAGCTTTGATTTTGCTCGTAAATTCTTCTGGTCACTGATTTTAAATCAAATCCATATGTACATATTGAACAGGATAATCAACTAATAACTGCATTGTCATGCAAATGAAATTAATTGATTTTTGTTTGAATTGTACCTGACATCACTGCTTTTGGAGCTTGTTGAAGCTGTTTTGACAGTCTTCCAGAAAACAAGGGATTAGTCACAATGGCTGTGCTCACCTTTTCCCTCTTCCTGGATTAGGATAAGATGCTATCAGCAGTGAAACTACCCAGGTTACCCTTCCTTTGAAGATGCACAGAGAATTTCATGCCTTAGTTCTGTGACTCTGGCACATTTCATTAGCACTAAGACTCTGACCTTGCGAAGAGCTGACCACTCCTGGGCGAGAGACTCATTGAAATTAGTGTGGCCTTTAGCCACTGTAATCTTTTTTAACTTACATTGACATACTCACACTGTCAGGATCTAAAGTCCTGAATGTTTTTTAAAGGAAAATTCATCTAAAGTAGTCGTCTGGGTTCCTTCTACGTTAATTTACCTATGTATGAAAACTGCTGATTTATAGCTATATTAGTATTAGATATAGCATGCCACTTTGCTTCTGCTTGACCATTACAAAATAGTTGCACTGCTTGCACTAAATGTTGAGAGATTTGTGTAATGAATAATAATTTTAAGGAATAATGACCAACATCTCTCCTTGAGTTACTAAAGCTATAGCCACTGAAGTGTAGAAAGGGGAAGTATAAATGGCGCTGCTGGAATTCTTTTGGAGGAGTGTTGCATTTTAGAGGTCTCAGTCTTCAGAAGCAAAACTACAGTACTCCTACATTTCTGGGTTCAAAGCAGAAGTACTTTTGTGTAACCCATCAGTGAGTGCATGTTACTAGCCTCCTTCTGTGCTGATCCATACAAAACATAAGGAGTTATACCTCCTAGCTAGCAAATCTTGGCTCAAGCTCAAATTGCAGCCACTCATCAAGATGTCCACTAATAAGGTGTCAGCTGTCACGTTGCTGGGAGGGTCACCAATAACCTTTCTTCCCAAAAGGCCCATTCCCGCAAGGTGCTGACTATCCATATCCACTCCCATTAGATCCTCAGGAGAAGAAAGCATGCTCAGAATGCTATGCTCCATGTCAGGAGGGTTGTAATTACTATTACTAATGAGGAGATGAAAGGCCTGATCCTTCTGAATTTTGACTTGTAGTAATGGCTTTCTCAAGAGAAATGGGATGATGTGAATCAGGTTTTGAAAGATTGGGCCCAAGAATGCTCTACTGTATTCAATCAACAGCATGGGAGTTGAGGTTGTTACTAATATTCCTATCCTTTCAGGGCTATTTTCAACAAACTGTGCTCTACTATGGTTTTTACACAAACTCTACCATCACAAAAATTGAAAACAACACATCTTATGACATGCAGCTGGCCTATATTTTCACTATTGGGATTTATTTTGTCATCTGCTTCTTTAGCTTGGTATACAGGTACAGTAACTGCATATTTCTATTGCACTTTGAATGGAGCAAAAAACGTCATTTTTGAGAGGCTACCAGTATTAGTAAGGACTCTTACTAGTACCAGTACTAGTAAGAACTGGGGGTCTTAAATTCTGGGGGCTGCTCTCTGCCCCTGTGTGACACAGGAGACTGGGCAAGATGGACCTATGGTCTGACCCTGTAATGGCAGTTCTTATATCATTGATCTGGATGAGTTGCTGCTGACACATTCCTGTTTGCAGTTCCTAGTAATAAGCAACCTAGAAAATTAAATGCCCTCAGTTATCGTGTCCAAAGCATTGTCAGGCCCATTCAATGAGGTGCAGAGAAACTGCAAAGCAACCAGAGCCCTATGAAAAATTTCAATTTGTGTCAATTTTATTTAATCTCTTGTAAATGCTGCTGTTTGTGACCCCTGCCAGTGGGTGCTGTGTTGAAATGGCTCTGCAGAGGCAACCACTGTTGACAATAAATGTGAAAAGAAAGCTAGGAGACCCTGAATTTGTAGAGAGATATGGCCATAAAGGGAACGGGAAGCATCTCTAACTGGACTCAACATTCATTAATCAAGAAGACTGTGATCTGAAAGGTCAACTCACTTTTTTCCCCACCATTCATTTCCTTAATACTGATGATGTGCATTTAATTTTCACTGCAGCATGGCAAAATCCTTCCGTAATAACTTTGTTAATCCTCAAACTTACTCTGGAAATGCTGGGAAACTTCTCTGCGTCTGGGATTTCAATATAACCAATGACAAAGCTGTGAGACTGAAGCAAAAAAACCTCAGCACACAAATCAAGGTAAAGAATTAAATGGGTTCTGTGTGAATAGACTTGAATCTGTGCGTTTCCCTAAAGGACTATTTTGGAGAAGCTGCTTCTTCCTGACCCTCTAGGTTGACTGCAGAAAGCTTTCGCTCTTGGTTGTGAGCTGTTTGTTCCCTTGGCATTTCTTAGCAAGTCATCTGAAAAGACTCTTTTCAGTCATGTTTATTTGCTCTTCCACACGACTCCCTAGAGTAATCACAGATATTTGCCAAGTTTCATTTCCTTGTTTCTCTGACCCATGTCAACAAGTTTTACCTTTTTAATCATAAGCAGGAAAGCAGCCTATTTTTCTTTGCTTGGTGTATTGTGAATTTAGTGGGAATCATCTCTGCACCTTATGACTGTGTCCCTGGTTCTGCCACTGCCGCGATGGCTGTTCCATGACTGAACTGTCCTGCACCTGTCATCTTTTTTTCTTCTACTTTTTATCTGTATCAGTTATTTTGTTTTGTATTGGATCACTGACATAAAGCACTCCTGGGAGTTGTGGCTGTAAGCGAAGTGTGGTGGAACCTGTATGAGAGATTTTCCCCCAGGTCCTTGTGTGGCTTCCAGTCTATCCCCCAAGTGTCAGGAGGACTATTCTGCACCAGCTTTCTTGAGAGATTGCCTCTTAAATCCTATAAGTGATCACTTCAGACAGGTGTTGCTTTGGGTTATTGACTGAAGCCTGGGCCTAATTATTACAGGAAGCCCTATCTGAAGGGAAGTCTGAAGATCTGAACCTTTCTGTAAAGCAAAGGATGGTTCATATTGCTATTCATCTGGCTGCTTGGATTTTTTCCTTGGGAACAACAGCTGCATGTTGCACCTGTGTTTACTACCTCTCCATTAACAACCTAAAGGTAAGGACCTGTTCTAGTAAACTAATGCTTTCCATTTCCACCCTGATCAACCTGGCCACACATTCAATTGAAGGTGCAATGGGAATCAGCCGTAAAGTTATTGCACATATTTTGTGTAATAACTTTGTAGCTTATTCCCTGTTTTTATTGCACCATTAATTGTATGACTGCATGGTCGGGTTATTACTTAAGACATGATTAACTGGTTAATCACATCTTAAGTGTAACATCTGCCAGGGACATAAGGAAGATGAGATTTAACCCAAACACTGTTGCCCTACAGCGCCTGACTCCACCCTTGTGTACAGGGAGGACCTGTACCCTTGAGCAGCCTTATAAGCCCACTTGTCTGCTCCATCTTGTGCCACAATAGCTACTGTATTTGCCAATATGCTCATAAACTCTTTAATAATTGAATAGTTAGTTTGAAGAAGCAAGCCCTTGGAGCCAACCAGGAAGGACTGCTTTTGATTTGGATTTTACTTGTTGCCTTTCATTAGATACTGGAAAGAAGAACAATGCAAGGCAGGAAATGCTGTCTCCTTCCTCATCCCTTGTGCAGTGAGGCCCCGGTCACATGCTTGGCTTCTGCTTCCTGGCCACATACCCAAGCAGCACAAGAGTTGATGGTTATATATCCAAGAGCGGCTTGGGCTTATGAGAGCTGAAAAGGTGTCTGCTAATAGCACCAGGATCTCTGAGACGAAATGGGCAGTGCAAAGTCCTCTGCAAAGATGCCTTTGATGAAAAGTCTGCCTCATATACTTTATTTTTCTTTCTTTTTTTAAGCTGTTCATGAAAGGTGATGGAACAGAGCTGGAAAACCAGGCTGCCACCCTTGTGTTGCCTATCGCCGTGTCCCTCCTCAGCCTCCTCACCCCTTTCGTCTTCTCTTTGCTTGAACTCCTAGAGAAATTTCAGTACCCCAGGAATCAGATATACGTCACTATTACCAGGTATTCAGTGCCCCTCACTCCCAGTTAGCAGTGGTTTCTGTCTGAAGTCAACTGCACTTTTTCTATTATCCGCAAGCTTGTAGTGGTATTAGGTACTACTGAAACCATCAGCCAACTCTGCACCAGGGGAGTTACAGTACTCTGTTCACAGGTCTTATGAATCCACCCCTAATAGTCCACTGGTGGCACAGCAGTGCCTCAGCCCAGGGTGAGGCAAATCTGTTGTTTTCCTCCCTTCCAGACATATAAGGAAACTCTAGGCCTGGCTCAGCCGACAGCATTCACCAGTGGGAACTGGGCTGTGGGCCCAAATGACAGGGAGATGGTAAATGGAGGGTGAGTTGGTTGGTTGGTGGTGGTTTTCTGAGGCCATGTATCACTAGCCAAGGGGAACCCCACTGTGCTTTAAAGCTGCCTCCTCAGGGGAGGACCAAGTAGATACTTCTGTCGTCCTTCCAAGAGGAATTTTGCATGTCTTGCTTCCAGTGCATTGAATAGACTTCACAGCACGGACTGTATAATCCAGATCAGTTTAAAACCAGTAGAAAAGAGTGGTGTGTGATTGGTAGTGGCTTCTCCAATGGACTCACCAACTACTGATATTCTTCTTCATAGAAATGTTATTCTAAAGATGTCTATAATTGGAATCCTCTGCTACTACTGGCTTAACATTGTGGCTACATCAGCAACAGAGGTAAGGTTTCACTTGCCCTGGTTGTGTACACATCTTTGCTTTAAAGATTGGGAAACAGACTTAACCATTTTCATAATATTGTGTATACATTGAGTGGTGTGTGATTGAATAAAGGACTCAAAAGTAGATCAGAGGCTATGTAAAAATAATACACTGCAGGGTGAAATTTGCTCCAGTACAAAAGGCCCCACACAGCCTCGTGAGAGAGCTGGACTTACAGGCTTGACCACCTTCTGTTGGATCCGTGAGTCTTTAGAGAAGCCAGGATGATGTGACAAATTTATTCAGCTAGCTTGGGCTTCATAGATCATTGTATTTTTGAACTGTAGCCTCAGACTCTGTCCTTCTTTCAAGAAAAATATAAACTAGAACCTTCAAAGAAGTCCGATCTAAAGGATCCTGAAGTGTTTCCCTTTCTTTTCAGTGGGCTTTGGATCAGATTTTCGATGTTCAAACATTAGACACAAATATTTGACTTAAATACATTATTTTTTCCTCTCTACAAGTGCTGGGAAACGTTAGTCGGCCAAGATATCTACCGTCTTGTTGTGGTTGACTTCCTATTTTGCTTGCTTGGCTCTTTCTTTGGAGAGTTTGTACGAAGGTAAGTGAGAGCTAGCATACCACACGCTGGGGTCCGTGCTGTGGGAGATGGGAGACAGGGAGGGGGAATCCTTGCTTGAGCAGCAAGGGAAGCCAGGCAGACCCTGCTGTGCCTGCAGCCTCCCAAAGAGCTCTGGCTAGGAAGGAGAGGGGTGGGGGCATTTCAACCATTAACAACTGATCACTTACAGGGTTATTTCAATGTAGTAAAAGGATGGTTCCAACAGAAACATGGCTCTGGCATGATTGGGATTGCCATCTATTTTCCTGTTTTGCTTTCATACATGTCTTTGTATATGTTTTTGGGCTTAATAGTTTTACAAAATAACTAACATGAGTGTAGTGAATATGAATTTAGAAGTATTTTGATTTCACTCGTTCAGAAAGTGATGCAAATATTTGATGGGGGTGTGTGTGTGTGTGTGAGAGGGACTGTGCACAAGTCAAACAGTCATTTGAGCAGAAGCTTTCTTTATTGGGGCTACCAGTTTGTTGAACTCTGCAATTCATGCATTGCTGGAATTTTAAACTAAGGTAAACTAGTTTCCTCAAAAAAAAGTATATCTCTATTTATATTTAGCTATTCCAGCCTTATGCTATAATTTTAGCTGAAGTGAAAAATGTTCTTTGACTTACGTCATCCATGCAGGATATTCACAAAAATTAGTATTTTACTACAACACCGGTGTTGTGTTGTAATTTTCCATTGCTGCTTAGTTGGCAAAAAGTTCATGCTTTGTATAAGACATAATTAAATGCTAATTCCTGGATAACTGGGATATTCAGGGGTTTCTCAGTTGCATGTTCTACAGCTAATGAATTTATGTACTTTTCAGAATTATTGGAACCAAATGCCTCAAAAACCTTGGTGTGCCAGAATTTGATATTGCACGAAATGTTTTAGGTTTGATCTACGTGCAAACTTTAACCTGGTAAGAGATGAATTATGATCTAAATATTGACTATTGCTAACAGAGACATTATGAATGAGCTTGAGGTAGGGACATACCAGTAATGTTTTGCAGAGCAGCTGACATGTAGTAAAGCCCAACTCCCTTTTACCCCTTCGTAAGTTATTCATATATCCACGCCCTAAGGATGCCTGCATACCACAGATAAGAACAGTACAAACATACTGGGCATATCTACGTGAGACATTTACTGGAGAACTGCCTAATTATCTCTGTAGTAACATCTCAGGTCTATACATATGTATTCCCTATTAGGCCTCAGGAAACTAATTAACTGTGCTGTAAGTTAGTACTTGTACATACGAGTACTGTCCTGCAGCAGCTTTCATTAGTGCACAGCAATGCACGTGTAGATGCTGACTTGGCTGGCTGTGGCATGAGGATGCTTCAGTGAAGGGCTACCTGCCAGGTAGCCCTGCACTAGAGCACATCTATACCCTAGCCAGCCCCTCCACAGCACCTGGAGCTGGGTAAGAGCATCCCTTGGCAGCCGGGGCTGCTCTGACGTGACTCCACATGCTCTGGTCCTGGTTGCACATGTAAATGTGGCACCCAGGGACAACAAACTCTGGCACAATACGCGCCACACTTATCGCGTTAATTTCACGTATAGATGCACCCATTGATAGATAAGATGCTTGTGCGTGCACGTGCCCTCTCCCTCTCAAAACTGTGACCTGAAGGCAAATTATTTTTTTATTGGTAACTCTTCTCTGTTCAAAAGTCGGCATAAAACTAGTAACAGTGATGCTCTGAAGGACCTATGCAAAGTAGTCCTCACTGAGCCACAGTTGAGAACTTGGAGCTGTAGAAGGGGCATTTTGGAGTGTTGAAGCTATGTCCTTCTTGTGTTCTTTGTTCTTGCTCAGTATTGGCTATTGGAAAAGTTTCTGAAGCCCTTCCACTTCTAATGAAGAGTGACAGAATGGAGATATATGTATGGAATTCCATATATATGGACATTCACACCTATACAAATATGCTGAGCATGTGCAGTATATATACTGAGCATACTCAGGTGTGGCACCAGCTGGTAATATTCTCTTGGAAAGCAAGAGGAAAACAAGATTTTTCTTCCCTATTCTGTTACTCTTCTTTAGAAGTGGGAGGGCTTCTGAAACTTATATATGGAATTCTACACACAGACGCACAGAAAATTCACCTTAAAAACAAACTAAATACATCTATAATATGCACATGCTTAGATACTGAGCAATAGAATATATATAATTTACCTGAAACGTGTGTATGTATATATAAAATACACACAATGCACATGTTCATTATATATTGAATGTGTGCATATGTGTGTATATTTTAGTTTCAGTTTTTATGGTGAATTTTCCATAATATCTGATTTAGGGGTTAGGTGGCAGAATGGTACAGGTGTCTCACTACAGCTCCAGAGGTCTTATTCTAGTTATGTGCTGAAGACTGTCTCCAACTGGCCTGGCTCTGAATGGGTATCTAGTCATGCAGTTGCAAACATCATGTCTCACCACTTTTTGGAGAATCAAAAGTGGTGAGACATGATTTTTGCAATTTGAATATAATAAGCATGTGCACCGTGTGTATTTTATATATACATACACATGTTTCAGGTAAATTATATATATATTCTATTGCTCGTATCTAAGCATGTGCATTTTATAGATGTATTTAGTTTGTTTTTAAGGTGTCGTGTCATGGGCTGCTGAAACTGGCACACCTATGCTACGCTAGGCTCAGATGGACTTTTACGCTGAATATCCCGATTCATTTATTGATATATTTTCATTTTTATGCAAATATAGAAGTGCATTCTACTTTCACATTGTGTAACGAATACCAAGGACCAAATTCTCATATTTTTGCATTTTTCCCCCTCTCCCTCTCTTCTTTTCTGTAGGATTGGCATCTTCTTTTCACCTCTGCTGCCTGCTATCCAAATGATATCTTTCTTTATAATATTTTATGTGAAAAAGGTAAGGAGCAGTTGTAAAGAACCAGGCCCTCTGCCTAATACAGCATCTCAGCAATAACATGTTCCCACTTCAGTTTTTAGCAGCTATGTGGAGACTTTACCTACCCAGTGAAATTTGACAGTTACTGTACTTGTGAATACACCAACAGAAAAACTTTTAGGGACAGACATTACATATAAACTGGTTTAAGTGATCAGAAACTGGTTTAAACCTGTAACAGAACAGAAGTTCAGTGCACATAAACATTTCAAAATGGCTGAAACTGGTTTAAGATAAACCTGGTTGAATGTAGTATCAGACTTAACTGATTTGGGTCAAACCAGTTTATTCAATTTCTGTCCCAGACCCCTTCCTGGTGTAAGTTAAACCAGAGTCTGCCAGCATCCCAAATGCTTTGCAGCCCTGGGCTGTGCTGTCTGCTCTAGAGAACAGGCTGGCCCCACCCCTCTCCTCCCTAGCCAGAGCTCTTTGGGAGGCTGCAGGCACAGCAGGGTCTGCCTCGCTTCCCTTGTTGCTCAAGCAAGGATTCCCCCCTCCCTGTCTTCCATCTCCCACTAGCCCCTAGACGTGTGGTATGCTAGCTAATGCTGAGAGGTGTGTATGTCTCCAATTTCACTGGGACAGGCAGACAGAACAGTGTCAGCTTAAGGCTTTTTGGAGCTAATCAGCAGGACAGCTGCTAATGTCCCTCCCTTCCTTCCTTGGAAAAAGCTGTTTAAGAAGAGCTTGAACTACTGAGACAGGCTTTTGTTTTGTTGATGGGCTAACAAACACAGCTGGTTATTAGCCCCCTGCTGGCTCCCTTGCCTGTCAGGTTTGCAGGCAGTATGAAGAAGCAGGGAGAGGGAGATTGAAAAGCTCAGTTGCATCAACAGATGCATGCACTGTACACCCCCACTCCCCTTTGCCTCGGAGTGCTAGCCCAGGGATGGGGCCTGGCAACACATCTGCCCCTTGAGAAGCGAGCGGGGAAAAGCCTGGGATGGTGCAGGCAGGGTAGGGGTTTAAACCCCTCCCTAATCAGAGCATCCTGCCAGGGCCTGGCCACCCCCCCCCCACCTCAGCTCAGCCCTGTGGAAGGGAGGGAGGGCTGCTCTACCATCCCGTGGCTTCTAGCCTGAGCCACTGCAGGCATGTGCCTGCATTTCTTCAGTCCAGAGGGAATGTCTTATTGCTTACAAACTGGTTCAACCTAGGCAGTTTACCTGCAAAGATTAAATCAATTTAGGCTCAGGCTTTTTGAATGTCTGTCCCTAGCCTTGGAGGACCTATTGGTGGTTTAAGAGCATAATTAGGTAGAAGAATATGAAGTAGTAAAATGAGAGCTGCTAATGCCCATCAAAACTCAGAATCCTGGCAATTCTTGTGCATGCATTTATCTTATTTCCTTTACACTAGCTTTAAAATATATGGAGTCACTCTCAGTCTTGTTTTGGTTCCAATAGACTGCACTTCTCTCAAGAACAATTAGTCAGCTGACGTAATTAGAAGAAAAGGGAAGTTTTGCTTCTGAATCTTCCTCAACTCAATAATATTATCATACATAACAATAGGTCCTTAAATATGTGAAAGTTTGAAAGCCAAATTAAAACAAAGCCACAGTTGTTATCAAAACTTCCTTGAACAGGGGCAGTTGGGGGTGGGAATCCTGATAGAAGGTCTTGCAGAAGCAAATGGAATTCAGCACTTCCTCAGGCTGTTTGCACTTTTATAATGATTCATTTGTTGCTGGAAGTGCACTTTTGAGGCACTTTTTGGAAATTCTTGATGGATGCTATTCCTTGCAAATCACCTGCAATTTCAATGGCATTGACTGAAACTCATCTAATTAGAATGTAAAACACTTTTAAGAGTGCAAGTGTATGTGCATCTTTTTCTTTTCCTGTTTTAAAGGTCAGTCTGATGATGAATTGTCAACCCCCTCGCAAAGTCTGGAGAGCTTCTCAAATGACAACACTCTTCATTTTTCTGTTGTTTTTCCCTTCGTTTACTGGAGTGCTGTCTGTGGTAGCGATCACTATCTGGAGGTAGGAATGATCAACAGAATTCAGACCTTATCTCTGAACTGATTCACATCTTAATCACAAACCAAACCAGGTAGCCTGGACTCTCACAAGCGTGAAAGAGAAATCTGCATTGGATTCCACTGAAACGTTTCAAGTGATATTCATGTTGTCTTAAAAACACTACTGCAAATTCATGGGGAGGGTAAGCTGAGTACTTCCTTATGACATTGAGAGTATACTGCTGCAGACTTTCTGTGTGACCTTAGGAGAGTCTCATGGAATAAGATTCTGAAAGGCATTTAGGTGCCTGCCTCCTTTTGAAATTGCTTTGGCAAATCCAGGGCTTCGTATGTGTGTCACATCTAAAAAACCAGATATTAGTTTTTTTAGATGGGGCATGCCCTGTCTGACATGGGCATTATAAGGATAAATACTATAAAGACTGTGAGAGGCATGTCTACCCTATGGTAGTAGGGGACATACAATTATGCTGTCGGCTGCTATCCCAATGTTCCATTTTGCCTAAATCCACGTTCCTCTGATGTGTTCCCCATCCCATCTGGAGAACGAGATGTGAGAGACTGAACAGCATTGCAAACTGTGTGGAGGCAATTAATGCTTGGAAGAGAAATGGGATAGTGTGTGACAGTGAGTTTTGGTTTTTTCTAAGAATAATGAACTGAGTGACAATCTTGCTCTTCTTCCTCCTTCTCTTCTCAAAAGTTTTTATGATAAGCCCATTCCACCATGACTGTAGTATAGTTACCTGATGTAGCTTTACCTCAGCTAGCTCAGTTACTAGTAGCAATCCAGCTGTGGCAGCATGAAGCTCAGTGCAGGTTTCTGTGCAGATTTTGCAGCTGTGGCTAGGCTGTGTTAGTCTGAAGCTAACTTAAGTCTGTCTGCACTATTTTGCAGCAGTTACTGTAATGTGGACATGCACTTTAAGGTGTAAAGTTCTCAGCCCAGCTATGCCCACCTACCCTGCTAACTACCAAAAAGTGATTAAGACAAGGGAGGTCCCAAAATCAGGATGGAGATGTGATGTTTCAGAGTGAAAACCACAGGTTTCAATTAACTCAGTTGTGCATGTTTTGGTTTCAGATCCAGCTCCTGCAAACAAAACCATAGCTTTACCATTATCTGAAATCTTTATCATCTTAGTTTGCAGACTTCTTTTCCCTACCATTTACCTGAAAACTGTTTCTCCTGCTAGGGGATGTCATCTTGAACCACATCCTGTTTTTACTGAAAATCTGTGTTAAATAGTCTTGTATGTGTGCTCATACTGCGTGAAAACAAGGTGGCGGCATTGTGTGTGTTAGCTTTTTCTTTCTTCTTTACTATATGATGCATCTAGAAAGGAAACAGTTTATTCCAAAGCCTGCAGTAAGGCCTCTGGGACCTGTAGGGCAATGCAATTGTTAGATTAGCTGGAGCTTGCACCTGTGCCAAATTACCACAGGGAGAGCCTTTGTTTCTTCCCATGGAGTTTGAGGTGGGCTTATTACTATCTGAAAAGTCACAGATGGGGAAAGTCCAAAGTAGACAATGAAGCAAGCTCCTCTTCGCTACAGCCAAGACTTGCTCAGTCATTGCACTTCAAAGAACTCAATTGCATGCTGTCTCTCTAGTTGCTCTGTTATAATAGGGGGTTCATTAGCCCAGTGGGGTATCACTAGCCAAATGATGGGAGTCCTGAGGCCCAGAGAACTAGTACCCTAACTGTATGGTGTTCTTGGCTACTTCAGTGGTCTTGTTGCTGCAGTGTGGTGTTTGCTTTTTGATAACCTTTCCTTATTTTTCTAGGTTGAATCCTTCAGAAAAGTGTGGCCCTTTCCGAGGCTTGTCTTCCATATTTGATGCAGTGTCTGGGTGGATAGCCGTATTGGCCAAGAATCCTGGATCAGCCTGGGTGGTGTGGATTTATCATAACTTAATTGAAAGCGTGCATTTCTTCTTTATCCTTACTGTCCTCATCATGTAGGTATCCATTGTGGAAGGAGGTGGGATGGAGAGTAGGGGAGGGAAACTGATGCATCCATTCTCTACAGCGAAAATGCCTGCTATGTAGCTTGGACAGAGAGCATTTCCAGGGGGTCTGACTACTTGTGACACTACATGCAGCAAAATCCCCAGTCTTCGACACAATCTGAAAAACTGCTTCTGCTGGTAGAGTCAACATATGCTAAGTTGCTGATAAACTGAGTCATGCTAGGAGGGTTTGATGCTCTCAGGACACCAGCAGACCACTAGTGGTGTAAACCTGGCCTAACTACAATTGGACTTTTGCAGCTCTATTCCAAAGTAGTTCCAAGATTTACCCAAAGCATCATAAGCGAGAAGGAGATTGGGCAGCCACAAGATTGGGCACAGATTTTCAAATTTATGCGGCCAGCCTGGCAGTCTAGCTGCAGAGGGTGTCAGTATCATTTAAGGGCTGTGCTGGGGAGCTCTTGCTCTGTACCTACTTCCTGTGCCCTGTGCCAGAGTATGGGGATAACAGTAAATCCACACAGTGTGTGCAGAGACGGTGTGGTGTGTATAACCCTAGGTCAGTACTTTGATTATGTACAGATGCCCTAAAACTTGCTCCTTCTAAGAACCGGTTCTTTTTGGTCCCATAAAAATCAGTAACAAAGATCCCATGGACTTCAGCAGAGTCAGGTCTTGTCCCTTAGGATTATTAAACTTAATGAACATGGATGAGAACAGTAGGTTCCTGTCCAGTATTTAAAACTTTGTAATGTTAACTTGCTTTCATGGTTCTTTTGCATAAACATTCAGATGTCTCTGGGTATTTCCCACTAGACCATCTGATACATTTTATACCTGCCCATCATTGTTTATGTGATTGCTGTATAAAATTAACAAAATTCCTCTTGTTTTGGCAGTGACTAGTAAAAGAGGCATCACCTGAACATTGAGTACTCATTTGTTGAACTTTATTTTCCACTTAGAACTATCACATATCTTTACTGGCAGATCATAGAAGGAAGGAAGATAATGGTCAGACTCTTACATGCGCAAATTATAAATGTAAGTTTGCTTTTTGGGTTCCTGCTACACAGAACAAGCAGAAAACGTGTTGATTATCTGTGCTGTGTGCGCCAGTGAGATATGCTTCTGTTTTGGTATAAGTGAACAGAAGGGGAAAACCCTGTGCAGAAGGGCTGGCTGGATGATAAGTGTATGGCTGGAAAAACTTGCTTGCTTGTTGGCTAGAACAGCAGCTGCAGGCAACTGCTTATTGCCCATGTGCAGGGGGAGGAAAACACTTAATTTCTCCTGTTCCCCACATGCAGGCTTGCTACCCAGCTCCCTAAAGGCATGAGGTTATAAATTCCCCTTCAGCTCCCTCTCAGCTAGCTTTGAGTAAGTCAGTGCCTCAGGATACTACTCCTCACAGATTCACAGAAGTTTACCTCCTCAGCAGATTTTGGGGACTACATCCATCCTGCTTAGAGAGAGGAGTTTTGACTAATGGGGTTTGGAAAACTGAAGGCTTGTCACTTTTTCCTCTGTTGTAGACCAGCCTAACTAGGACAAAACAAATGTCAGTATAACTGCCTGGCAGACAAGGTTCTTTGAGTGAATCTGATGTCTTTTATTAGACCAACTCAAATAACTGGAAAACGTTCTTCTTTGCAAGCTTTCGGGTATAAATACCTTTTATCAGGCTGAGGAAGCATCTGCAGCTGGTGTGTGCTCTTCCTGGATGGGAGTGCACACTGACTGCAGTTGCTTCCTCAGCCTGACGAAGGGTATTTATACCTGAAAACTTGCAAAGAAGATTTTTTTCCAACTATTTGAGTTGGTTTAATAAAAGATATCAGATTTACCCAAAGAATCTTGTCTGCTTATGTCCTTAGACTAACACAGCTACAACCTATACCAGTATAACTGCCTTATATGGATGCTCTGTTCCAGAATAATTACTCCATTTCTTAATTATTATTTTCTTATTGGTCTGCTAGTTTGTTTCCCTGTGTAAACAAGCCCTGAGATTTTGCTAAAAATAATATAAACATTTCAGTTAATGATTAAATGTGTCTTGATTATAGGAAGGAAAAGATAAGATGTTTTTACTTGAGAAACTCCGAGCCCTGCAGACATCAACACGGGACACACCTGCAAGAAAAGGAGCAAGTCAACAGTTCAAAGTAAGACTCACTTTTGCTTTCTTCTTGTGGCTGCTGATTATTTTGGTACCTCCACTTTGAGGCATGCCTACAAAAATTCCACTTAACTCAACCTAGTTAACAGCTTTATAAGAGATACTCTAAAGACAACCCTGAAAGTTTCCTTCAGGTCATAGTTACTCTGGCAATCAGCCCGAGGTAAAACTTTCTAGTGAAAGCTGTCTCCTTGTTCGGTGCTTACGAACTGTAGGAAAGCAGACCTGCTCTACCAGTGGAATGACAGCTGCAAAAGGGGCTATCTCCTCTTATACCTTTACTAGGGTAGAAGAAGACAGGCTGCTTTTGAGATTTTTTTTCTCCTTCAGTTGCTTTAGGTCAAAGGCATGTAGTTCAATTTTAATGGATTAAATGGACCACTCCGAGGTTGAAATTACTTTTAGGTTGAATTTAGCAGGCCAAGGAATAGGTGTTAAAGTGAGCTGAGGGGGATGCTGAGTGGGGTTGCAGTCGAGTTAAATTCCTTTAACATCTAGCTCAGTGATGCTCGATCTGTTTGGCTGGTGGGCTGGACGGGCAGTCCCCAGGCCATCTGCAGGCCGGATCCGACTGGTGGTCCCAATCCAGCACTGGGTGATTATGACAGGGGCCCATTCAGCCATGTGGAGGGGGATGGGGCATCCTGGCTCCAACCTAGGCCCATGAGGGAGAGGGGGGGCGCAGGAGGAGGGAGGGGGCATGGCCAAGCCCGATGGGGGAAGAGGTGTGGCCCAGCCCTAACACAGCCCCAAAAGGGCAAAGGGCTTGACTTAGTCCCACAGGGAGCGGGAGGTGGGGGAAAGGGGCCTGGGCCAACCCAACCCAGCCCAGCTCCATGGGGAAAGGGGGGTGCAGCCCAGTCCCACCCAGCCAAGGGGTGAGAAGAGAGGGCATGACCTGGATCCAACCTGGCTGGGCATCCTGGCTCCAACCTGGGCCCACCGGAGGAAGGGGGCATGGCTCAACCCCATGGAGGAAAGAGGAGTGGCCCAGCCCCTTGGGCTGGAGGTTGAGCACCCTGACCTAGCTTGTTGGGGAGATGTGAGGTGAAGGAAAGGATCCCATCTGCTCCCCAGGTTGGACAAGGCCTAGGCAAGAGCTGTGGCCCTTAAGCATACCAGCCGATGAGAGTGATTCCACTGTTGGCCTCACCCTTGTCCTGCACTATTTGGGATCCTGCTAGGCTGGACAGTGGGCTGGGAGAGATGATGAGAGACTCCGTTTTTGCCTTTGTGTGCTTCTGCTTAATAAAACAGAAGTGCTGCATTTTCCTACGCCTTCCTCAAAGTCTTCTGTGGCTCTTTCACGTTAAGTGCAACTCTCCTGTTCCTCTTTGGGGTCACTCTCTCATTGAAGATGTATCTCTTTTTTTCCCAAATCATCTCCCCACCAAAATTACTAGGGGAATTAGCCAAGGCAAACAAAAAACCAATATACTGGTAAATGAAAACAGCCTGAAGACAACAATGAGAAGAAAATAGGCTCGTTAGCTTAGTATCCAAAAAGGCAGACTGAAAAGTCAGGGCAGGCTGCTTCCTACAGCTCCCTATCTTGTTCCCTTACAATGCACAGCCGCCTTCACACAGTCCAGCTCATGATCGGTGTCTAAAGCAATCGGGATTCTTGCAGTGACAACAAACTATCTAGACTGGCAGATCTGAGCTCTTATGGTTGCACAGACAACAGGAGACAGGATCTGTCTCCTAGACAAGAAGTAGCAACAAGAGGCTGGGAGTCAGATGATCTGAATTTTGTTCCTGACTTCGTGGGCAGCATCAGGCAGATCATTTTGAGTGATGGCCTGTGGTTTCCCCACGAGTAAATTGGAGATCGCTGTATGCACCTGCCTCTGAGATGATCTAACAAAAGGTGCTACGCGGTTAAGTGCAGAGCAGAGTTTGTTTCTCCGGTTTACCACAAGATGGCATATGGCATCAGGAATCAAACTAATCTTCACAGCCCCAGGCCCTGGTTAAAAGGCACCAGCCAGCCTGTTTACTCTCAACTGCGGGACTGGTGTCTTTGCAGTTTTGTTCTACCCAGACCGTCTCCCCCATTTACTCTAGTGGGGTTCGTTGAGCAGGGTGCTTCATGGCAGGGAAGATTGTCATTTTTCTTTCCTCCCATTAGTTCAGTTAAGGTTGTATTGAAAATCTTTCTACTTCAGGGCAGGCTGGGACACTGAGACTGCCTGCTGGCCAGAGCATCTTGCTGCTGTGGAGAGATCATGGTTCACAGGGATTGGATCCCCAAGATTTTTGGTTTTCTGAAAATGCGGGCTTCTTCCAGAGCTGAGCAGCCCTGCCCTCACAGACCCCACTTTCTCTTTGTATCATTCACATGAAGGCAGACCCTTCACTTAGTCCCTCAAAATACCATTTCTCTTCTAGGATTACCCTACTCTTCCTACTGTTTAAAAGCATAGTTAGTAGCTAGAGTTGATCAGCTCCAAAAGCCATAACATCAAAACGCTAAATCTCATAATCTGTTCTCAGCCAATGGGGATGTATAAGGTTGGATGAATCTCTGGGTAAAAAAACATGGGTGATCCACCAAACTGAACCCTGCTTTAAGACACAGAAGATAAAAATGTATTTAAAAATTACCCATCTCTTAGCTTGTCTTCTATGAGACGCAAGGATTTCTAAGGGCGGTATCTTTTACTAACTGTATAGTTGGAATAGAGTTAGATAAGCTTTTGAATGCTTTTGAATTTCAACAACACTCTTTGTCCACATCTCTCCAGCTCGGACAAGCCCGGGAAACCTGTAGAACGCCTTGCTAGATTCCTGGTAAAATCCTGTAACCACTGACTGCGAGTCAGTCCGATATTTGAGAGAGAAATGGGTGAACCAAGAAATTGTAGTGAATGTATACCATCTGGTGATAGGGGATCTGCATGAGAAATCCTGAAGGGAAGATGTGAACAATCAGCCCCTCCCAACACTGACATTTGTTTTTAGCATCTCAAATGTGATGTGTCCTCTAATGTAGGCAGCCAGCTTTCAGAGGTATTGGCCAAAATAAACCTATAATTGTAATTGGAGGAAATGGAACTGAAAAACATCTAACCAATGTATCAAGTACAAGGCTTGGAGATATTATATCCCTTGAAGAGCTACAATTAAGTCTGTGTATGTTATTGCTCATTTTAAGCCTTCTGTCTTACAGACAACCTCATCTTTGTACCAGCCACCTGGACAACTTGATCAGCAAAGGCATTTATCGTTGCCATACTACCTAGAAAGGCCGCTGGAGAAAAGTGAGAGCACTTTTAGTGCTGAGGTATGATGATGTGTGATCCAAGAAGGGGATTGTCAACAAGGTTCTGGTAGGGAAGATGAAAATGGTCACTGGTGTGCTCCAACTGAGAAGGGGCTTCTAGAGATGGAAAGAACGTTCTTTGTCCAAATCACAAACTTTTTAGTTTTTTAATATAAGCACTTACCCAGAATACTTGTTAGACTACAACTTGACAAAACTGCTTGTGACTTGGAGGTAAAAAGGGATGTTTATTCAAGGTTTTGTTTTAGACAGAGTTAAAAGCAAAAGCTAAAACCTTCTGACTTGCTTTGATTTTTTTTTCCCCTTAGTCTCCCTCTACCTCTGGCTTCCAAGAAAGGAGTGGCTTCCTGCCTGGTAAGCAATACTTAATGCAGAAAAGCAACTTTCAGTTCAGCTCTGTCAAATTTTAGAGTATACTGGCTCCAAGTACTACAGTGGTCACAGAATTCTGTCATTCTCAGGTAAAGAGAAACATAATTGTGCCAAGATCCAAAAAAAATCTTCAAAAATAGTCATCAGTTACTGGGGAGGGGTTCGTTCCTGAGCGTCCCACTGGTGATCTCTTGGGCTCAGCTAAAAGCACATTTATCTCTAACCTGTGTCAATGGAAGCTGTGGCTCTTTAGAACCTGTGGAAACCATAACTCCAGGGCTTTCAAGTTAGACATCTGAAATCAGTGGCTGCTTTTGAAATGTGGCTGCAGACTTCCACATACCTGAGAATTGAATTCCTTTGCATAAATTAAACTCCACATCTTAAGGCAGTAGGACTGGTGAGAATTCCTCCACATGCCGAGATTTACTTCTTCTAAGACCCAATATTGAAAGGTACATATAGCTTGTACGCAGCAGCCCCAGAACCTTCCCACATCAGCTTGATCCATTCCTGGTTTGCAGAAACATGTCCCTAGTCCATGTGCTTGGCAGCTGGGTTAATTTAATAGCACAGGAGTGTTCTTACAAACAGAGTTAATATTGTACAGGCACCCACAGAAGTCAATGTTTCTTCATTGTGCTTAAAGGAGGTCCAGAGCGACTGCAACCAAGCACAAACCCAGGAGTTTCTGAAGCCTTGGCACTAGCTATGAGGGCCAGACAACAGGCTGAATGGGAAATGGAAGATGAGGATGAAGAGGATTTTAGATCATGAACTACAAAAACCAGTGTTGCACATTAGTTGCCAACAAAGACCTCAGTATTTTGCACCTATAACTGGAAGTCGTAATGGCAGCAATTATAAATAAATGAAAAAACATTAAAACAAGGGCATTCCATCACAAAATGTACTTTGTCAGTTTTGGTTTAATTCTGTAATTTCATAGTACATATACTGTACAGTTTTAACAAAAATAAATGTCAATAATAGCAGCTTTTTCCCTAGCACCTGCTGTTTAAATCTTTGCTGAAGCATGCAGAATGAGCAGGTGGGGAGGAAATATTTATTGTATCCATGTAACTTGTGCCTGAGAACAAATGCACAGTACAATAGTGTGAAGCTCAATGGTATTTGTATAGCTGACTTGCTTTGTTCAGGCTACTCTGACCTGATTTAAAGGAACAAAAATGAAGTATTGATCAAAGCAGCAGGTTTTTATTTATTTAAGTGGCTATTAAAGTGACCTGTGAGCCAGAACTGAATGTAAAAATGACTCAGCTCTAAAGTCTCTCTTCAGCAGTTCTCTTAAAGCAAGGAGCTTGCTCTGTGGAACCGTGTTTGACAGAGGGCTTAGCCGTCTTAAAACAAAACTTCAGGGTAAAAATTCTGATTAAAACCTGTTCTTTACTGTGACTTTGCTTGCTCAACTGCCACAGTAATCCTTTTCCCTCCTGTATGTGGGAACCCCAGCTCTGGTCCACATCAAGATAACATAAAATGTAAATAAAGGGTCATGATTGTTGGATACTTTGGAAATTGTTAATGTAATGACTCTTTGTTTCTGTGGGTTTGCAGTGCTTGGTGAATTACTGTTTCTATTGCAGCAGCTGTCACTCATGTTTGCAAAGCCACTGCTTGGCTATGATGTCCGTTGTCAGTTCATTTAAACTTTTTTCATTCCTAGACATTTTTTTAAATGACTCCCTTCATGCTTCAGTTTTTCATGTGCTCTCCCTCATTTAAGAATAGACCCTGGCATTGGGCTGCTACTGCTGTCATCACTATCATTTCATATTTCCCTTGCTTAAGATTTTTTGCTTTCTTCCTGTGTGACAATTTAAACTACCACTCAGCAGCAGCATAAGTGGTAGACTGGAAGGAAGACATATTCCTGTCACAAGGAGCTTACAGTCTAGAGTAGAGACGGAAGCAACAGCTGAATTTGTGAGAAAAAGACAAGGTAAGATTTACACAAGCAAGACTGCAGACTTTGGAGGGTCTATGGCCTATTCCTGCAATACTGAGCTGGGAAAGGTTGATAGTTTAAAAGGCAGGTTGACTGTCATGTGGCCAAGAAACATTTGAAAGAAGCCCCTATACAGCAAGCCAGTGTTGTAATTTTCCCTTTACCTAGGCCTCCCACTTTATTTCAAATGAAAACTTCTGCAGCTGGCAGCATTTGAGGTTAAAATTCTATTGGCAAAACTGGCACTTGGAAGCCTGCTTATAACACTGGATTTTATAGTGAACTTTTAGCTGTGTTGGGGAATTAACTGCTGCAGACATGTCCCCTTGGCTTGGGTTACAGCAGCCCCTACTCCCCCTTTAGTCCTGCAAAAAACTATTTGCTTGCAAATGTTTGTAGTGATTTGCAGTTTGTGCCCCCTGGATTTGTGTGTGGAGTGGAGGCGGGCTGGGGCTCTGCACCCTGCTGCCTTTGCCCCAGGAGCTGCATGATGCCATTTTGTGCCTCCTGCTGCCAGGCAGAGGGGGATACGTGGTACAGTCAGCACACAGTTCCCAGGGCAGAGCCCCAGTCCACTACAGCAGCCCTGCTCCACCCCACACACACAACCAGGAGGCACATGCCCCCCATGGCTCCCCCAGGGGTGTGCACAGTAGTGGGGAGCCATGCCCTGATGCAGCCTTGGACAAGTCACCCACAGCTCTGTCCCATGACCTGCCCAAGCCCCAGGTCCCCATTCAGTCCAGCCTGTGCCTGCGTCTGCGCCTGCACCTGCCTGACTCACTCACCTTGGGAGCCTCGATCTCCCCCTGCCGCCCATTATCCTCCAGACTTACCTGTTGGGCTCTTCTCTACACACTGCTAGGTTGCATTCCTGTAGGGTTACCATATTTCCAATTTCAAAAAAGAGGACGGGGGGGGGCTAGTGATATGCCTGTGCCCTGCCCCTCTCTCTCAAGCCACAGCCCTCCTAGCCCTGCTGCTGCCCCTCTCCCCTAACTCACAATGCCTGTATGCTGCCAGGGTATGCAGGGACCCCCCTCCACAGGCTCCAAACCCCCCCACACACCCCAACTATACAAAGTACCTGTTTAATTTTGCATAATTTTGAGTTTTTAGCTCTGCAATTAAAATTGTGATTAATTGCAACTATTTTTTTAATCAAGCAACTAAGCGCAATCAATTTTTTTAATCATTTGACAGCCCTCCTATTTTGCTTTCTTGTTAAATGTGCGTAGTCCAAGAATGCTTGTTTTAGCTTCTTAAATACTCAATGGATTGCTAAAAAGAGTAAAAAATCCTTTCTTGAGCTGCACCTGCTGGAAGCAAAAGAACCCTACCCACCCCCGTAACTGCAGAGACAGAGCACCTCTTTTTAGTGCTCAAAGTCTTAGCCAGTTAACTGAGTGGCAAACTGCATTTACTTTGCATGTAGTTTGTATTTCTGAAGGAAAAGGAAGCTAAGCCTGTTACCACTTAGTGCCAGTCAGTTCAAGGAATCAATTAGGACAGAGTGCAAAAATGGCTACCATAAAAAGATTCCCTTTGCCAAATATTACCTTATAATTGGATATAAGTAGTCCATCTTCCATGTTCTCAGTCTTGCAGTAACTGGTAAAGTGTTACAAGAGAATCTATTAGAAGAGAAGTCACTAGCCTAATTACTATAGGAGCAACTTTCTACTCTATGCATGAGTGATGTTTTATGCAGACTTTGCAGGAAAACACAATAGGAAAAACCGTTAGTTTGGAAAAAAAAGATTTATTTAAAATGGACTCTCCATGCAACTGAACTTGTAACAAACAGGCTGTACTTTATCATTTCAGCTTCCCACAGCCTCAGCTTTACTGGGCAGTGACAAAATGTAGTATGGAATTTTGTTATCTGATGTTGTGCTGCCCACGTGCACCTATTCTTCCTTCAGTTACCTTCTGATAGCAGCATACAGCGTGAGCTATCACCACAGAGTCGAGTCACTCTGAAAAAGCTGTATGAACAAATGTTACTAATGTAAGGTACCTTGTACAGATTCTCCCTAACTTATGGATGTAGTTTTTAATTATTAGTTAGATGCATCAAGTAACCCTCTGTTAATACAGAAAACAATGTGTTTTATTGCATTTTTGTCACTGAATTGTAGCACATAAGTATCAAACATAATTTACATCAGGGTGGCCATATGTCACAAGGGGCACAGGCAGCCTTTGTGTGGCACATGACAGTTCAGGGAGGGGAAAAGCAGTGCAGTGACAGAGATGTCAGGGAGCAGTAAGCAGAACAGCAGATTGGACAGGGAACATGGGGTATGAAGCAGGGAGCAGAAAGCAGAGTAGCTGTTCAGGTAGTAGAAGGGGATTGAAGTGGCACTTGGGGAGAATATGGAGCTAGTTTGTGGCACACATGCCAAAAATAGGTTGACCTATGTAGTCAGAAATCTGCTTAGTCTAGAAGGGTAGAATAGATCATTAAAGTGACTAGTCATTGAGCCATGTTGTCTGGGCCCAAAGATAAAGAATGGTGGAGTCACCATTCACTACTCACTAGGAACTGGTTGCATGCTAAAGTGTGGTCACCCTTGCTCTTGGAGCACATGCAGCTGTGTATGTTAGTCTAAGGCAGCAGTTTTGTTTGGCCTGCAGGGCTTCTAGGGAAATTGAGAATTTGAGGTTGAGTGAGAAATGACTATGTTAACCCTCTGACTCCCTGACACTGCTAGCCCTGCTGCTGTGTCTGGATCTGGCCTGCAAGGAGCCCTGAAGTCTGGATTTGGCTTGGGGGGCCAGGTGAGTTTGACACCCCTGGTCTAATGATACCTTGTTAGGCTACATCTCAGTGGTCACCTCCAGTAGCTGGTAACCAAGTTGTTTTAAACTTCTCTACTTTTAAAATGAAGCTGTTCTGGATGCGAGTAATGAGACTTGGATCATTTCCCTGTTTATCTCTCTTTTAAAACTGATTATGTTAAATGTAGCACCATATGAATTTCCTGCTACAGCTGTGCTGTTTGATGCTCTCTAACTACTGATTCCATCCACAGTAGAGCTGTATCTGCTGATGGCAAGTCAGTGGTATTCATAATTAGGGGTCTGCTCAACTTGTGACAGGACAAAGCAATTTTGTGCCCAAGTTGTGGCATGAAGAGCTGATTTCAGCTGCCCTGCCTGTCACTGCTGATTGACAGAGGCATAATTAGTTCACTGATTGGCGCTTTCACTTAGTCTACATCATTAGCAGACAGTAACTCCTAATCATGTCATCTAAGGGAGCAGTGATTGTTGAGTTGTCTTTGTATTGCAGTAAGCATTGGGACATTCTAAAATAGTGTATTATATAATACAATGGTGGGGGTTTTTAGGCTGATTTTGTGGGGAAATTGCAGCCAACACAGTATTTCCTGGCAATTGTGGACAATGCCATTTTTCGTAGTTTCCATGAAAACTTTGAATTTAAGAAGACCCCTATTCATAATGGGGGCAATGTAGACCTTGATTGATAAGGACCACTTTCACGTTTCCCTTCCTGGTAACAGAGGAATTGTTCTCATAGCATATACATATAGGCTGTGAGGAGGAAGGATGAGACTTGCTGTTTGCGAGTGTGCATCAGCTGATCTATTGTAATTGGTGTGTCTGCTCCCATCCCATAGAAAGCAGAGATAAACTGTAGTAAATTAACCCTGTTTTGTTTTGGAGTAATCTGCCTAAGTTTAACTTCCACTTGTGCTGCAGGAAAGTTAGGGCAGATTCCACCGACCTGCAGCAAGTCCATCATTTGATTTAAGCAGTATAATTGTTTAACTATCCACATGCACAGCAGATATAGTATGCACTAGCTCTGAGCCTTGTTTATTACATGTTCAGACCCCTTCGATTTAAAGATAAACTTAACTAACAGGATCCTTACACCCCTTTAAAGCCCTTCAACTGTGCAAACAATTTAGCAGCAAACATCAAGAAGGCATTTCAGCCACAACTTGGCCTACGGCTAACAACAACTTGAAAGCAGCATTTTATTTAAAAATGATTCTGGTATAGATCACAAGAAGGAAGCACCTCTCTATCCATTATCAACCTTTAAAAATATATCAGACTTAGGACTGAATGCTAAAGAGGTACTCAAGTTTGCCCATCAGGTATCAAAGTTTTAGCATATTGTTTGCAACGAGCAGAGACACTGCAACACAGTCATCCTATCCATCCTGTAGGAGTGAAGTATATTCAGCCTCAAACAGTGATGGCACTTGTCAGCTGCAATATAAGGATAAGTGTGTATGCTTTTAAGAGGTCCCCAAACTGTCACATAGATGAGGAGCAGATTGCTTACTGTACTAGAACCACTAATATTCAGTTTTAAATTAGGCCTTCAGAAAGCTGCTGCCATGATTTAATACCAAGATATAAACCAATAAAAGGAATAGTTTGATTATAAAAAGTGTGACCCATCCACATGTGCTAATTTGTGAAATCAGTTGATCCCTGCAGACTACACTACAGATGCCTCTGATTACAAAGCAGAATCATTTCCCCTTGGACTTACAATGATTGCAGCTCAGACTTTGCCAGTATAATGACACTGAGAGGGGCTGGTTGTGAGTCAAGTTCTATTCATACGATACAAGCAGAACACCTCAGGTTGTTTAGTCTCATTTGCAGATGTGGAGCCTTTGGTGTTGAACTCAGATCTGCCTGAACAAGAAGGATATTTAAATCCATGGAAGTGTCCCATCAGGCCTAAGTCTAATAGTGGGGATCACAGTCCTCTAGCAGGCTGTCTGTAATGTAGCTGACTTCAAGGACAGTCTCATAGTACATTTTTTCTGCAAATGTGTTCACTGTCCAGGCAACCACTTGCACTCCTTTAGAAGACCACTGCCTCACATATTCTCTGTAAAGCAAAAAGCATCAGTAAAGAGTCAATAAAGGGGAATATAGACTGGCACCACACAGGAAAAAACAAAGATTTCTCCTTTTTTATAGACACTTTTCAGAACAACAGCATATCATCTTTAAACAATTAATAGTTTCTAGGGTCAGAAGGGACCTGAACAGATCAAGTCCGACCCCCTGCCCTGGGCAGAAATGAGTGCTGGAATCATAATACCCCAGCCAGATATCTATCCAACCTCCTCTTGAAGACCCCCAAGGTAGGGGGAGAGCACCACCTCCCTTGACAGCCCATTCCAGAGCCTGGCAGCCCTAACCGTAAAGGTAGGCAACAACCATTTTTTCCCTCTAATACTAATAATGGAAGGTGGAAACACTGGGATAAAAATATGAATTGGGAGGACTGAGGCAGAAATATTTTTTAGTTCAATGTTAGATATATTTTTAATATTTTAAAACAGTATTTAACATCACTAGAAATTCTTGTTGAGTGCATAGCATTCCAGTTTATGGGAATCACTTGTCCTCTTCCTTCATAGCTTTAAAATGATACTGCTTCCAGAAAAAAAACATACAAACACTTACTGAGAAATGTAATTTTTCTGCATGAGGAAAGCTGAAACCCCACACAGGTGCCACAAGAAATTGTGCAGGCTCCAGTCCAGAATGACATCCATCATCATATACCAGTAGTGCTTCCAAAAGCTGTTGAAACGAGGCTTCCCATCTCCAAAATGACTAAGGCTCCATGGCCGATGGGTTAGTGCTGTTAGGACATTTCCATCAGCTTGCCTCATCTGGAAGAGTAAGATGAGAACAGTACAATACACTTATCATGACACCAAAATGCCAAAGTTATGTTTTAGATTAGTTGGATTTCAAAGGGAAACATTTTGAGACATAACAATGAGTGGCAGTACTTTGAATATACATTTCTACTAGAGTTCTCTTCTTCTCCAACTCCTTGATTGACTCTATTTGAAAGCTGCTTATACTAATTGCTTGTGTTGGATTGCTCTCCCCAGGTAATATAATGTTTTTAATGAAATAAATCCTCCTCTTATTTTAAGGTGCAAAGTTGACAATGGAAATTAGAAACAATGTTGTGAATGTATTCCATATCTTGTAGCTTGATGACTACATGCCAATTTTAAGCTAGTGGACCTTCTTCAATGTATTTTTTTCTGATGGAGGGCATTATTTGTGATTCACAGTGTGCATATCGAACTTCGTGGGAGGACCTGTGGGAGGTAGAACAGGTGTGGGGGGATATATGAGGCCTGACAACACACTGCCTTTATCCTTGTTTTGACAACTGCTTTTAGGCATGTTCTTATTTATTTAAAAATAAGTGAGACAGTAAAAATACTCTGAAAGCACTCTGGAGTTACCTGTCTCCAGCAGACTATACTGATGGTAACAGTGATAACCTGAAGTATCTATAGAACTAAAAAACTCCAAAATTACCCTTTAGGAGACTTTACCTTATAGACAACATCTGGCATGAAAGAACAGACGATACTACTGTTGTACAAACGAGGATATTCCAGGTAGAGGAGTTTTAGGGCACTGACTGCCTATAAATAAAAGATATGCAGACAGAACTTACACTGTGGTCAAAGGTAAATTTTAGAGAGTTCATATGATACAAAAATTCCCACTTAAAAATGCCATTTGCTAGCTTACCATCTCCCTGGCACCTGGGAGATGGTACTGGAAAGGGGAAGGAGGAAAGTAGCACTTAACTTTGTTCACAGCAGTAAGGTGCAGATACTTCCTTACAGAATCATAGAAATTTAGGGTTGGAAGAGGCCTCGGGAGGTCAAAGCAGGACCATCCCCAACTAGATCATCCCAGCCAGGGCTTTGTCTATCCGGGTTTTACAAACCTCCAAGGATGGAGATTACACAGCCTCTCTGGGTAGCTTGTTCCAGTGCTTTACAACCCTCCTTGTGAAAGTTTTTCCTAATATCTAACCTAAACTTCCCTTGGTGCCAACTGATTCAATTGTTTCTTGTTCTCTCATCTGCCACCACTGAGAACAGTCTAGCTCAGGGATCAGCAGTGTTTTTGGGCACAGTGCCCAAAACAACTGCAAACTGAATGTTGTAAGATGCTGGTGTGCTAAGGGCAGAGGGCAGGGGAGCCTCAAGAGGCCTGATCCTTGTTGTAGCATATAGCCCCGACCCCTTCTCCAAGTTACGTAACAAAAAAACGCTATACTTATTGTCAAACAAGGCATTATTTATCAAATGTATTTTGTGTCATAGTACAAACCACAGACATAAAACAGGAAGGATCCATTCCCATTTGGAAGTCAGAGATGAGACAATTTCTCCCCTCCCCCAGCAGAGGCAGGGATCTCTGTTATTCACTTGCTCAGATTTTGTGTACAGTTGCAATATTACAGAACCTCTACAGTTTTTTTAAAACCCAACCTAGCAATCTGCAAAGGATGTCCCATTTCATTCATACTGCAGACCAATCAGACCAATATTAACATACCAATGCAAAAGGTGAGTGAGGAGCTTATAGTATATTGAGCTGTGAGTGATACCTGATTTGCATGGCCCTTGACATCAAAGTAGATAATGAGGTTATGCTGCAGACACTCCATAACAGCTTCTTTCAGCGTGGGGACTTTTTCGCCCCGGAAATCTCTCCTACATTAGAGTTGAAAATAGTTCAGTGGAACGCACCAAATCAAGCAGAACTCCAAAAAAACAAGAATGCCCCCCAAAAACCTTAAATCAAAACACCTGGAAGTATAAGTTAATAGAGCTCTTTCTTTAATAATGAATACGTTCACAATGATATATGACAAGTTTTATTCATAAAAATCTTCTAGGAAGATCAAAGATAGTATTTTACAAATATATTGCAGGGATGCCTTTAACAAGGAGGGCCTGTTCTCTTAGAACTCAACGTAGTTCCATTCAGGCTGCATAATATTATGCTCTACAAAGTGAAACCTTCCCACCCTTCAAACAAAATACTGTACAGGAAACCCTTGCTACTCGCGGTTTCAAATATTCGCGAAAGCCAAACCCACATCTTGAATACACATTTCCCCCTCCAACTTGCACAAATATCTTAAATACACTTACAGGAGCTCCTCGGGAGCTCCGCGCTTGCTGCCGCTGGGCTCCCGCTGCCACCAGCGCAGCTGTATCCCTGCCACCACTGCCAGGCTCCTGCCACCACCAGCGCAGCCATGCCCCCCCACCCCAGCTGCTGGGGGCACTGCATTCATGACGTTCATGAATGCAGTGCCGTATTCACGGATTTTGCCATTCGCAGGGATCTCAAGAACGTATCCCCCACAAATGGTGAGGGTTGCCCGTATATATGATCATTTAAAAATGTTCAGCCAAACAGGAGATTTCTGTGAATAAAATTCATTTTAGAAATATTTATTCCATCAATTTTTGAAAAAAACCCTAAACAGTATTACTCCCACCATATCAATATTTTGTAGACCAAATTCTGCCCTAAGGAAGGTTTGGCCAAGGTTACGTAAAGGTTAGCCCTCCCACTCCAAGACTGGGCAAAGAGAAAGATCCTAGTGAACCAGGATAGGCCAGGTCCTATGGGTCCCACAATCTTGCAAGTTTCAAAGAGTTTGAGTCACTGATGACCTCATGCCAAAGTTAAGAAGGAATTCATGATGGGTGCCTTTGGTGCCATAGAAATGATAGTTTCAGAAGTGAGTATAGGTATTGGACTACTGCTGATTGCTTACCATAGTCTGTGTTTTGCAGCTGGATTAAGTCTCCTAATTTCGTCAAATGTCAAGTCACGTAAACTCCCAGACCCATTGGTTGTCCTTTCCACTGTGTCATCATGCATTAGAATGGGAACACCATCTGCAGTGAATTCAAGGTCCAGCTCCACACCTGTTGCTCCATTCTCAGCTGCCTTAAAAAAATAAAAAGACAAAACTTTATGAACAGGAGTGTTCCTCAACACATATTTTGCATTCCAGTGCAGAGGGTGACAACATTTGGGCTGTGTTACTACAGCTTAGCTCTGACCATGGATCACTTTCATTTTGGTTTGTGCTGCCAAAGGCAAAACTGCAGTCACAGCTCTGCCCCACAGTACCACCAAGACAGCTTCTCTTTGCTGCCCAGCTGTTGTATGGGTGATGCCCCCACAGGCCTTGGGCTCACGGGGCATCATTTACTGACTTCTCTTCTAGGGCAGGTGCCAAGCTGCTGCTCGTTTCGTTGGTAAGATATGTCAGTCTATGCAGCACAGTGTGCTTTATTCAAGATCTTTATAGAGCAATTATGGGAATATGCTCTATATCTCAGATGGTACATCTCTGTGCCAAAGTCCTGTGAAAGGAGAGATCTCAACTCCATATCTGCTAAAACAACTCAGCAATATTGTGATTACTCTCCTAATGACCTGGATATGGTATAAAGGTTGGTTATTGATAAAATGCATAAACAACCCTGGGAACAGGAACTGAAACACGGCTCTCCCTCCTCTCTACCAAGCACCCCAATTACTAGGCCAGCATCATGGTGCTTGTTTCTGGCCCAATTAATCTTGATTTCTCTTTTGCAAAGCTGTAGTAGAGGGGTTTCCACTCCTGAAACACCAACAGCTAGGTGGTGACAGGACTCTCCTGGGAGGTAATAAATGTTGGTTTGAAATTGTCCAAGTTAAGACTTCACACCCAGTACTCCCACATCCTAGGCAACTCCTCTAATCAATGGAAAAGTAGGGTGATAGCACCCTCACCTTCTGCTTCACAAAGGAGAAAAGTGGTTGTGGATTGTGCTTTGGAGGGAGCTTACTCCTTTAGGGGTATGTTTTAGGGAAACCCATGAACAGAGAGAAAGAAAAACAAGGCTAAGTCAATGTGGGACTAAACTTTTTAAAGCAGAAGGGGAATGTGTGTTACTCTGGATCAGGGGTTTTGAATGTTTTGTGGCCAGACACAGAGGGGGTGAGGGGTGGAGGTGTGTGCCTGAACGCACTGTGGTGGCAGCCAGTGCATGCAAGCTCCCCACCATGTCTAGCCAGGCAGACAGCGCCCATGTGCAATGGTGCATGGCAGTGCTCTGCCCCCTCCTACCTGTTCATACCCCCTAGGGCCTTCTCAAGTACCCCCTGGTGTATGTGTACCCCTGGTTGACAACCCCTACTCTGGATTATCCATTCTCTCTTGCTCTCTTCACCTTCATATGTCAAGGAGCACTACACATCCTCTGCCAGCAGAATG
>NW_017729016.1:11093518-11094500 GCF_001723915.1 Gavialis gangeticus
CTACTAGGTCCCTTCCGACCCTAAATCTATGAAACTATCCCTCCATCCTCACAGACATGCCTTTTCTACAGTCTTCACCTTTCAGTATCCAAACGCTGGGTGTCTTTTCAAGACACGGGACCTCAGTCAAGAAAAACTCCCAGTAAAAAGAGAGCTAGGCTGCTGACTTTTTCAGATGGCCTTTTACACTTCTCAGGTCCCAAGTAGCTGAACATTAAAGAAGAGACACATAAACAGCTTCTTCCCTGCGGTTTCCAAATGCGTTCTGCTGGGTACCCATCGTTCCCCAGATTGCCTTGGGCAATGAGGACTGCTATATTTACCATTAACAATTCACAGAGGCATGCCTGGCAAATCCCCAGCTAACCTGATGTCTCCATCAGTTTTAGCAGCTCTCTCATAATCCCTCCGGGTGGGGTTTGCTGATGAGCCTGCACTAATCACTCCCATTCGTACACCTTTGCGGTGCTGTCCTTGTTTATCACACCCTTAATTCCCTGCTTCTGCTTGGCTCCAGGCAACCGTGCGCTTGTGCCTTTTTGAGAAGGGGAAGCAGCCGGCGCAGCAGGCTGTGGACAAGCCTGGATGCCAGGGCTGGACAACATACCACAGCCCAGCTCTTCCCCCAGCCCCGTCTCCCCTGGGTGTCAGCACCCGCATAGGCAGCCTGGTCCCGGCAGCTGTGCAAACAAAGGGGGCCAGTGGCGGCGCAAACAAAGCACATCTTGGCCCCCCCCCAGCACCGGAGCCCTTGGGTGCAGCCGGCTCCCCCTCCCTCCGACCAGGCGTGCAGCATCTCCGGCCCAGCCCAGGGGGGAGAACAAGGGCCAAGGCCGGGCGAGGGCCGCGAGGCCCGGAGCAGGAGGGGGCGCAGCGCTGCCTTGCCCGCAGGGAGGCCCCGGCCCGGACCTGTCTGATGGCCGCCAGCGTGTTCTCGGGCGCGTCGTGGCTACCGCCGCGGTGGGCGATGCGGGCGGCGGCG
>NW_017729016.1:11094718-11146008 GCF_001723915.1 Gavialis gangeticus
GCAAGACGTGCTGGGCCCGCGGCAGCGGCGCCGGCTCCAGGCTGAAGAGCCGCAGCGCCAGGTAGAGCCCGGCCGGCACCAGGCAGGACAGCGCCGGGCTCCGGGTCAACACCAGCAGCGCGCCCAGCAGCGCCGTGAGGGCGCCCAACAGGCCCGGCGCGCCGCACAACATGACGAGACAAGGCGCAACGAAGCCCACCCCGCTCCCCCCCGGCGCCGCCGGCACCCGAGCTCACAATACGCTGCGGGGCCGGGCATCTGCCAATCCACACCCACCAGTGTATTTTGCCAACAGCCAATCAACGCCCAGCCCCACTCTGCTATCAGCCAGTCATCCTCCAACAACTGGCCACTGCCCACCAACCGTCATGGAGAACACAGTCTGGCTGAGCCTCTCAACCAACGATTGGCTGAAATGCCGGAAAGGGGCAGGATCTGGCGCTGGGCCCCGCCTCCGGCCGGGGGCAGTGTAGCTGGTGGAGGGTTTCGCGACGTTGACAGCGCCTCCTGCTGCTTGCCCGGAGCTACGAAACCACAACCGCCTTTCAGCAATAGGAGTTCGGCTTATTAATGTTGATCTCCTGCTTTCTGCCTCTTTAGGGATCATGTTTTTAAGTTTTCTCTGCCCCAGACAGGCTGAAGCGGAGGCTCCCCTGTAGTCCTGCAGCTGTAACTGCGAAAAACCATTGGGAGACTTGGCATTTAAACGAATAAAAGTGATTACCCCCAAAATCTTTGCCGCTGCCTATTTAAAGGCATACGTAGAAGCAGCAGTGAGTGTGGAGGGTTTTGTGCCAAAAATCCCAGTAATCAGCCACTTCTAGGCTATTTGAGCCCTAATTTGGTATTCTAAGGATATGCTCCAGGCTAAGTGTATTGTGGCTGACAGGGCTTGGACTTCATAGCTGTAGCCTCACTAGTCTTGAAACTAAGACTTCCCTCCTGCAGCCAGGGCTGTCCTTAGGGGCGTGAATCAGGGCGACCGTTGCGGGCCCTGCGCTTTGGGGGGCCCCATGGAGCTGGGTGGAGCAGCGACTCTGCGCTGCTGCCAGCTTTATGTCTGGCTGCTGGGCAGCCCGCTCCCCCCTTCCCCAGGCCGCCAAATCCACCCCCAGCATCCTCGCATCCCAGGGGCAAGACTCCGCAAGGGCTGATTTGCCCCAGGCCCCGCAACCTGCTCGGGTCATCTCTGCCTGCGGCCATATGGTTGAAGGCAAGCAAAACTTGGGGGCATCTGAACCCCAAGCCTCTGGGGCCTAGGATGCCTGCTGCAGGATTTGGAAGCATCAGAAGCCCAGGTGAAGGTGGAAAATGCATGCTGGTAGCAGGGCCACATGGTTCTTGAATGACTCATGGATTTGGAATTGATTTGGCTGATTTGGGACACGAAGAATTTTCCTTAAAAAAACCAAAAACCAAACGGATTCTGCATTTAGTACTTAGCGTCCGCAAGTTCATTAATGGCACATTAAGTTTAGTACCTGTAATGACAGGTTCTAAATGCGCTGTAATCAGCACGACTGCACATTAGTGCAAATGAATGCTTTTTTGGTGATGTTAATGCACATTAGACTAAATCTACTGCACATTAGTGCATTAACATGGTTTTTGCCAGCTGCGCTAATGTGCAGTTGAATTAGTCTTCTGTGCATTAAGCCTCTAATGTAGCCATACACAGAGTAATGTAGGTGCTTTTGGTGATCTGCAGCCAGCTGTACGTTTTAAATGTTGAACTGATTTTGTAATGCATTTGTATTTCTCTGTTTTTCCTTCCGCTTCAAGCAACAACCTAAACTCAGACCTTGCCTGAGCCAAGTGTTGATAGAGTAAATGAATGCCTTTTGCCCTGATTGTCTACTGGACTTCTTCTCATGCTCTGTCTCAGGTTGTTGATGGCAGGTACTGAGCAGAATGCACAGGTTCCTTCCAATCTGACAGGTCCATCACAGTGAGCGTTTCTGCTATGGTCGTGGCCCACTATGGCAGCATGATTACAGCTGGTTGTAGCCCAGGCTGCAGAACATGATGACGCTTGGGAGCAAGTGCAGTCTCCTCTGACACGTGTCTAAAAGGAGAGCATGCCTGTGGCAGCCGTGCCTGTGTCCCAAGGCTCATGAGACCACGTGTTGCCATGTGCCCATGTCAAACACTGTCATCTCCCCGGTGCAAACTGGGGACGTGCCAATTCAAGTCCCTTGTTGCTGCTGCTGGTAACTAGACAATGAATGACAAGAAGAGAGGAGCTGTTTTCAGGGCACTGTTTTCAGGCCACGGGCAGCATGAACGCCGCGTGCCCCCGGCAGCTGGGGGGGAACAGTGAGCTGTTGGCAGGGCAGTGGGGGTGACAAGTGCCAACCAATGGTCGATGACTATTCACAGATGCCGCTGGCAGCACTGGCAGCAGCCAGTGGCGATCGCAGACTTCCCACAGATGCTGCCAGCAGTAGTGGCCTTTTTGCAGGGGGCGCACCACCACGCTCAGGGGGTGCATGTGCACCCGTGTGCACATACACATCACCAATGATGGGAAGGATTACTGGAAACAAAGCGTGGTTTACATGGAGTATCCGGATCAATCTGGGAAATCCGGGAGGGGCAGAAAACCTCCCACAGGGGCATGAGGAGGTACCCGCCTTCCCCTTTAGAGGATCAGCCTCTCTCCTTCCAAACTACAACTCCCAGCATGCACCGCTGAGGTAAGAGAGTCTGTTGCTCCCAGCATGCAACGCCCCCCGCCAAGCGGCGCGGGGACGGGCGCAGGGGAGCAATGTATGCTGGGATTTGTAGTTCTCCCCGCCGTGAGTGCTCCCAGGTGCGGTCCCCCGGAAGCGCAGGGGGAGGGGCGGGCTGTGGCCCCGGTTGCCAGGCGCCGGCGGCTCTGGCGCGGCGGAGCGCGGGGCCGGGATCCTGGGCGAGAAGGGCCGGCAGGTACCCGGGGACACGGGCCTGTGGTCGCTGTCCCGAGCTCAGCGCGCGGGGGCAGCGTCCGCGGCCCGGGCGGGGAGAGGAGCGCATGGATGCGCTGCGCTGAGCGGGGCCCTGGCGCCTGTGGGCGGCCGAGAGGGCGGGAGAGAGGGCCCTGCGCTTGGGGGTTGCTGAGCTGTGAGCAATGGTCTGCCTGGGGTGCCGGGGAGCGCCACCGAGTGTGTGCGCGCCCGCCCAGGCTTTGTCCCCGCGGGTGCCAGGTTTCTTACCCAGTTTGCAAAGGAGCCTTGCATTGAAGGGGGTATTGGGCGCTGCTGCCTTGAAACGACATCAGGACCAGGATTTGTTCTTTGCTTGGCCCAGTACATGCCCAGGATTTGTTCTTTGCTTGGCTGTGAGTCTCTTAGCATCAGTGCAGGGGTCTTCTTTGTAGCGCGGGAGACTTCTGGGAGCTCTGGCCCCCTGCCAGGGCTGTGGGCAGGCTAGCAAAGAGCTGCTTTTGGATCCTCCATGCTACTGCAGATTCAGCAACTACACAGACCATGTGTGCAGCCTGCGTTCTCCAGTTGACTTGTGAATAAACCTTGTCTGTGTCAGGTCCCCCCCCCACCCTCAGGCACCTTAAAAAGATGATTCCTTTTCTCCCCACTGCCACCATCTGCCCCTTAACGTACTGCGTGGTTTTCCTCCCTGCACTGGCCAGGTCTTAGCAGGACTGCTGTGTCCATTTGAGGACAGTGTGTTTAAAAAAAGAAAGAAAGAGAGAGCCCATTTGAAAAGCGTCTAGGCCAGAGGTTCAGAAATCATGACCCTGGGGCAGAAATGGAAAGAATAGGGTTTTTTTAGTCTAGAGACGAGAAAACTGAGATGATGTGGAAAGGGGAGGGTTGTAAACTCTTTTCCACATCTGCTGGGGACAGGAAAGGATTAATGTGCAGCAAGGGACAATGGTATGTCAGGCCCAACTTAATTGTATGAGTGTAGATCTGGCAGGCTTTTAGGATGCAACTAGATGAAAGTCTGTGAGGAAGGGTTTAGGTGTAGTTGGTTCAGCCTTTGGCAGGCAGGTGCACTAGATGACCTCTAGCATCCCTTCCAGCCCCATTTTCTGTGATTCTGTAGTAGGAGTGCAACATCCTATCTCTTGTACTGGCTTTCAGATGTTTGACTGCCAAAGTTGTAAAGCACGGCACAGTCAAACGAGAACTGTAGATGGTAACTAGGGTTACAAATGGCTTGAAACCTAAGGCTGTTTTGGAGTTTAAGATCCTAGTTTTGTTCCCATTGAAGTGATTGCCTTGAGGAGAATCAAGCCCTTTGAGACAGCAGTACACTGGAGATTACTTAACTTGGAGTCCATAATAGCACAAATTAACAAGAATTTGTATGAAATCTTCCATGTCACATTTATGTCTCTCACTGCAACATATTGTAGAGAACAGTTTGTTTCCCAATTGTTTTCACAACCTGCTCTTGTACTTGTGCTGCTGTATTTCTTCTATTGGTAGTACAATGGTGGTAGTAATATATCTCTATGTGCAGTTTAATCATATGAAGATGGAAGACTATGAAAAATTCTGTGAAAAGCATCTTGCCAGGCTTCAAGGAGAGTTGCTACCAAGAGAAATCTCTTTGCCTACTCAGCACAAAAATATTTCACTTATCCAGTTCCATGGCGTTCCTGTGCTTTCACCTTTGGTAAGTTTGACTTTTAAGTAGTTACATTTAGAGAAGGCAGAGACCATTTTTGTTCACTTATCTATATTGGCTTATAGTGCAACCAACCATGACTAGCACATTTCTGTAGTGTTCAGGAACAAAATCAAAATAAAGCTGATGGGAGTGGAGTTTTATGATACAGTTAAGTAAAAAAAAAAATAATTTTGCCCATTCCAGAGTTTGGATTGAGGTGTTTACCACTTGGGAAGTACTCCTATGTTGGATTATTTCATAGCTTCCCATTATATCAGTTGGTTTTCCAGCCTTATTTTGTGAAAGCGGCTCTTTTCCTACCCTGCTCTCTTCTTGCTAGGCCCTTGTTTGATTAGTACACTCAGATAAGCGCAAGTTATAGTGTAAAAAGGTCCTTACCATTTTTGTCTAGACAACACTACAACTGCTGGTAGAGTTGGATAGTAAGAAATGCAGCTACAAAGCTGACTAACACAATCAAAGCCTTTAAGATGAACATGCGGCCCAATTGATTATGCATCCCACAGTGTGCCCCTCAGGTCTTTGCCATGCAGAAATCTTTCTAAAATCTTTTCTAACATCAGAGGCTTCACTAGGAAGATTTTGGAGAAGTCTCAGTGCAGCAGCAGCTCCATTTTAATTATGCCTTAACTTGTCTGGTATATACAGAGTATGGAAGTGGATTATTTACTATGTGTCCTTTCACTTTGTGAAATAATGTGTGTGTCATAAGAAAAATACTTATGGTGATATAAACCAGGCAAATACTGCTACTATCATACTTCATTATTTTTAATGGAAAATTGCTTATTTGCTAGTTGCTGAATGTCATTTGGGTTTATTTAAAATAGTACCCAATAAAAAGAGTGGATGGAAATGCTAGATTGATTGGAAAGTTTTGACTCAAACTTTTTTTGTTTGAAAATGGGGTTTTCAGCTAAACAGGATTTTTTTTTTATTTTTTTTTTTTGCTAAAAAAAATTCAAAATTTTCATTTTATTCAGAAATGCTATTAGAGTGTCTCAGCAACAGGAGATGCTGTTTCATGGGAGATATCAATTTTTTTCCATCTATTTCCAACCGGCTCTAAAAGATACTTAAGATGGCACCTCTAGATTAAATGACATTATTGTTTTTTCTTCTCTCCCTCCTTGAGTTTACTCTAACTTATTCTTGTTTTATAGTTGGTGTTGGTTAGCTCTGTTATATATGTATATTTTAAGTGAATTTTTTATTTTAAGATTATTTATTTGTATGGAATACAGAAATGGAATGACAGAACATCCTACAAACGACAACACTGAAGGAGAAGGCTAGGGTGGCAGTTTTAGATTTGATATCCATTGCAAGGCAACCTCAGTAGCCTGGTGCAGGTCTTCATTGCAACCATTAAAATGAAATTGGGCATTTGTCCATGATGTATGCTCTAGTTTCGATTTTGCCACACTCAGACTTGAAGTCTTTAATAAAATTCCATTTATGTAGCAGGTTGTTACAACTTCCTTGTTCAGTATGAACCATGTTCCTTGCTGTCCAACTCCATCTTGATAAAGCAAAGCTAGGAGGTTTAGATGTGGCATCTGTGATAAGAAATTTATTTTAAGATGTTGCAACTTCTCCAGTCATCTCCATACAATTCTAAATGATTTTAAGTAAACCTGGGTTTAATCAGCAGTTGAGTAAGGAAAGTTAAATATGTTCATATGGAAGGTTTTTTTAGCTTATATAGAATAAAACAAACATGCCATCCATCATTTTGCATAACATTGCAGCATATTTGCCTTATCTCTTGACTTCACTGGTTTGAAATATGAATGTAGTGGTTCTTTAACAATGAGATATTGTATGTGGCCAAGCTAGGGTTTTTGGAAGGAGTAAAGTTTAGACTTCAAAATGTTTTTTTCAAGTGTAAAAGTAAAGTGAGAATCCCAAAAAGTTTCTCAAGTACATACATGGGGAAACTCGTTCACTTTATAAAATGCAAATATAGAAAGAAACATTGGCCTGAGATTAAATCTAATTCCATTTAATTCGGTTTTATGGTACCAGCTTTTGTGAGACCAGACTGAATTTTAATTTATAACTAAAGTATACCCAATAAAAACAAGAATAAAGATGTCTGTATCTTGTGCTTCAGGGTTGTTGGTTGTAGCCATGTTGGTCTAAGGACATAGGCAAATGAGGTTCTTTGGGTAAATGTGATATCTTTTATTAGACCAATGAAATAGTTGGAAGAATTGCTCTTTGCAAGCTTTGGGGCACAAACACCCTTCTTCAGGCATAGGGAGAGTGTGCTGGTGTTGTATGTGCTTTCCTGGGTGGAATAGAAGGCCAAATGCAGGTCTGTGAAAATGGAAATGCTTTTCTATTCTACCCAGGAGAGCACATAAATCACTAGCAAACTTTCCCTATGCCTGATAAAGGATGTTTGTGCCTGAAAACCTGCAAAGAACAATTCTTTCAACTATTTAGTTGGTCTAATAAAATATATAACATTTACTGAAAGAACCTTGTCTGCCTGTATCTTGTGTTGTAACTTTGTATTAGGCATTGAATGATAATTTAGAGCAAGCATCAGCAGTCTTTAAAGGCTGCGGGCTGGATTCCACCATTTTGGATCAGAGGTAGACAGGTGGTAGGACCCAGCCACTGCTGCTGATTTCTCCCCACTGCCAGCACCAGGACAGTACTTGCCACTGCTGTTTTTTCCTGCACCTGCCAGGGAAGCAGCAGCAAGCAATAGCGACAGCGGCAGGCACTTTCCTTGTGCCCACTGCTGCTGCTTTTCCCTGCATTGCCTCTGCTTCTTCCTAGGTCTGCCTTTCCCTGTGCCAGCACAGGAAAATGTCTGTGCTGCTGAAGCCCCATGTCCTTGGGTTGGATCAAAAAGTTCTGCAGTCTGGATCTGGACTGTGGGTTGCTGACCCTTGCTCTAAAACTCAATGTTTAATTTCATATATAATTGTTAATTGCAAGGGTTTTTAATTACTTGGGCCCTTATCTCCTGAAAAATATATATGGATTAGGGCTACGAGAGGCTAGAAGAGTGGTGTAGAGCATCTTAGAAAGTCGTCTTATATCTGGGAGACAGGTTGGTGCGAGGCCCTCAAATCGCAGCCAACAAGTAAAGTGTAAGGGGAGGGAAACTAGTGTGGAGGAGAGGATGCACAGAGGATGCTTGTGCAGCCTCTGAACAACATTCAAAAGGTCTGTTTATCAGTTCTGGATAGCCTTGTGTGTAGAGGGGCTCCTGCATCAGCTGTTAAGGGATTTTTGTAAACCCAGTTCTTTAATTTCTGCATACTTCTTGCCTGTGGTCCAATTTATTGGGCTTTATGTACATTAAATAGTTTTTGGCTTGCCAAAAATGTTCCTTTACAGTTTAAAAGAGGTTAATCTTTAAACTGCGTGAAGTCTCCAACTTACGTGGTCTAAGGTTTTTTTTTTAAGATTTTTTTTTTTTTGCATTTAAATTCTTTTTACATGTCCTTGGTACCTTGTCTTGCAGCTTAACCTTGAGAGAAGAAAGGAAATGCAGCAAGAGAAGCAAAAAGCACTGGATTTAGAGATCTGGAAGCAGAACTCCAAGAAAAGGGCTTTACTTAATCGCGTTCAGGAGATTCTGGAAAATGTGCAGGTAAAGGTGGTGGAAGTGTATTAGTTAATGTAGAGAAGGCATTTTAACACATGCGTTCTGACCATTTCCTGATGAATCCTGTAATCTAAACTGGGTGTTGTTTTCAGTTAACTTTCTTTTTACCAGTACTTGTTATTAATTTATATAGTATGACCTGATCAACAGTTGCAGTAAGTACGTGCAATTATTTTGGTACAAACTTGTTTAGTATTTGGTGTTCAGTGCTTTATTTTGTCTGTGTACAAGACACAACTAGCAAAATAGTCACCTCTTGTTTTTGTAATACTGTTTAAAATTGGTAGATTGTAGCAAATTGGCAGATCTAATTGTTTGGATTTTGATTAACAAACTGTTAACTAGTGATGTGTTACCACTTATTTTTTCCAGAAATTGTGGGCTAAGTAACAAGCTTTGCAAAATTACAGCACTCACATGCATTAATATAATATTGTAACTATATGTTTTTCTTTTTATGCAATAATGGGATTATCATCAGGTTTTAGGCAAGTGTTTAAACTTGAAAAGATAATCTAATATACTCTTAATAAAGCCACCTAATCTGGGTTTATAGTAGAATTGCAAGACAGCCCTTAAATTAACCTGTTGGGTAAATGAACAGTGTTTACAGTGAGGTTGAGTTTTGTTTCTTGGGTGGTAAACGCATCTATTCAGCTTCATGTATTGTTTACTAGTGTGTGCATGGAAACAGTCACCTGATTTGGGATTTGAAAGGCAGACCAGGAACATATATCAAGAGTATAAAAATACTGGTTAGCTTTCTTCTAGGCCTCCTGGAGGTAATGGATATTTAGGTGATGACTTTTTACTCATCTTAGTTTAAACATCCATGTTGGTGTAAAATGCAGTTGCTATTGCTTGTGCCTGGAAAGAATTATGCCTTTATAAAAACGGGCAAATAATATGGAACATTCTGTGCACTTAATTTTTTTTTTGGCTGGTTGTTAAAGAAATCCTATTCCTTTGTTTGTTTTCTAATTCTTTATAGACAACAGGGCTTTATTGCAATAAAGGGATATGAAATGTTTTCAATTATGTGCAGGTCAGAAAACTCTCCAGTGTGAATGATTTGGATCAATGGGAAGCTGAAAGTATTCACCCTAATTTGGAGTTAAAAGCCTCAGCTGGCTTCTCTACTCTACCAGACATCAGTTTGCCAAGTTCTACTGCTGACTGTCACGCTACCGAGCTTGAAAAGCCATTAGAAAGTATGCTGTCGGACACTAACACCCTGGTTCAATTAAGCGTGATAGAATCTGTTAAAAGCACAGAAGAACTCGTTCTTCCAAAGCAAAGTGAGAGCAGCCCTTCAGAAAACTTAGCTTGCCCAAAGGTTGCATCCCCTGATCAAACACAAAATATGCTCGCTTTAAATGCACATCTGAACAAAGAGGATATGGGGGTGCTAACAGTTAATGAGGAAGTTGCAGATCCCTATGTAATGAGTCTTCAAAATCTTCTGAAAAAGTCGAGGGAATACGTAGAGAGAGAACAAACGAGACGTAGCACAAGAACTAATTTGAAGAAAAGTATTAATGAAAGTCATTCAGATAAAGAAAATGATGCAGTTAAAAGCAGTGATTTAGTGAAAGAGAAGACAAAATTTACAGGCAGAAGTTGTACAGGTATGACACTTGATAAACCAAGTCTTAATAAATCGAATATGGTTCTCCAAGGTGCCTCTCCCCATTCAAATAGCATGAGTACTTCAGCCTCATCCAGTTTTTCCAAAGTGGACATACCTGTGAGAGCAGGAACACCCCCAGTTTTGGATTCAGATTCAGATGAAGAATTTAAACATGTTTCCACCTTTGACCATGACAGTAGCATTGTCAGAAGCCTTACAGGTTCCTATGCCAAATTACCCAGTCCAGAACCAAGTATGAGTCCTAAAATGCACCGAAGACGTCCGAGGCCCTTATCCATGGGTCACATAGTTATAAATAACCCTGTAAATGCCTATGAATTAAGTCCTAAAAACAAGGGGAGAGCAACGGACTTGATCATACAAGATGCTGCTGACAAGGCCAACGTGTCTGAACCTGTGCCAAAGTTCACCACAGACTTTGCTATGCTTTGTTCTAGCAAAGTTCACAAAACGCCTTTGGACACCTGTGATGGACTGGCGTTTGGCAAATCAAATCCAGTGCATCAACAGTCTGTTAATCAATTAGAAAGCAAAGGAGTTCCAGTGTCTGCTACAGTGGAGGGTCAGCTAGTGCTGGAGGGCAGAGGGCTGTACAAGGTGGACAGTGCTACTTGTACTACAACTCCAAAATTGCACGAGCCTTATGCAGCTAGTCAGTCCCTAGTAACCCAAAAACTAGTAAGTATGAACGGACTCAAACCAACTAACTTGCTAGAAAAAAACAAAAGTACTTCACCCATGGAACTCAATAAATCTTATGATGTAGAAAACCCATCTCCATTACTGATGCAAAGCCAGCTGAAGCAACAGCAGATGGATACTCCAAGTCTTTGTTTTGGAAATGAACACTTTCAAGAAAATGGTATTGAAAAAGTGAAACGTAGGCTGGATATGGATACTGATGGCTCACAGAAAGAAAACAAGCCATATGTTTCATCAGTTGGAACCGAAGAACAAGAGAGTTGGTGGCTGCAAGATCAAAGATGCTCCCTGGGATCTATTTATGTTAACGAGAATGTAAGCTCAGACAGTACTGCAAAAGGTAAACTGATATTTTTTTCTCTAGTTAATCCTTTTCAAAATAAAAGTTTTCTTTAGTTAGAAGTCTCAGTTTTAAAAAATATGTAATTATTGTGCTAATTGTTGTCTTGACGATAAATTGACTTGTAGTCCTGTCAATACATATGAAGGAGGAGTTGAAAAGCTCAGGGTTTCTTTGTGTGCTTTTATCTGTAATCTGTTTTCCTTACTAGTGTTTCACTACATTTCACTTTTGTATTGTTTTCACAACTTATATAGTGATTATGTTGAAATGACAGAATATATTTTTATAATTGTAAATTCCTACACATTAGATAAAGTTCCTATAGTAAATGACATTTCTGAAAGATGCTCTAGAAATGGAGACTTCTTTAAGCAAAGTGAAGCCTGCTTCTTTGAAGGCAGAAGTCCTATAATACATATTTAACAATGGTTTGAGCATCTCCATAGGTACTTGTGTAGAGTAAATAGATGATGTCGGGAAAGGTGATTTTCCCAGTTTCTGAAAAACTGTCCTGCTTGTTCAATATCACCATTTGTTGCTGTAACTGGAGCTTCTCTTTTTTCTTTATAATTTGGCGTTTTCTTGTTGTTTTACTGAAAATTATGTCTAGCTGGATTTGAAATCCAAAAAGAATGGAAATGAAGCACTGCTAGAAATGGTTACAAAAATTCCAGTGAAGCTCTCATACAGTGAATTTCCATGTTCCACGAAAAGTCAATGGCTCTACAAACATTAGTCTAATGGACTGGATTTGGCCTTTATGCTAAGGTAGAGCAGTAATCTGAAATATAAGAACATGGATACACTTTGCAAATAAAATAGTGAATGTAAGGAGTTGGAATATTATCGTGATATGCAGTCTCTTTTTGATTCAGAAACAAAAATGTCACATCTACTTTGTATTTTTCTCCAATGAACTTCATAAGGAAGCTAGATATGAGGGGGTGTATATGTGTTTTGAATTTGATCAAGCAAGAAGTCCTGCTTTTTTCAGAGCTAGTTTCTTCATGTTTACACTCTTGTGCCACTTGTGCCATCTGAGAGGGCTTATCTCATAAATGTGAACCTGATCAGGCAACTTGCGGAGCTGCGCTTGCTGATAAATAACTTTGTTTGCTCTGTGTTACCGGGAATTGTGAATAAAAAAGTATTCTACTTTTTTTTGAAAGAGAAATATACATTTTAAATCAACATTTCTTTGTTTAGGGTACAGAACATTTAGAAAATATGAAGAAGAATTAAAGAATATATGATTAATTCTTTAAAATGCATGTGTTTTCTTCTCAGAAGAGATTTTAAAAAATAAAATGTTGGCTTTTGAAGAAATGAGGAAGAGGCTTGAAGAGCAGCATGCACAACAGCTATCAATTCTGATAGCTGAACAAGAAAGAGAACAGGAGAAACTGCAGAAGGTGAGGGAACAAGACTGGAAAACTCCAGTTTGAGATGGGAGCAGTAGCTGCTTGTGCTTTTTGTTTCAGTATCTGGCAATTTAGGGCAGTGAAATAATATTGCTTTTTTTTGTATGTCATGCCCAAGGTTGGGCAGTTGTTATAATCTAGTTGAATTTATGGCAGCTCTTTGGAGAATGTGATAATGTGAAAGCCTTAAAGTTGACTATCATCTTGTTCTGGATAGGGACAGTCAGAGCACTGAGAAAAATAATGTAACAAACAGGAGGCTTGGCTCATTGACTGTTTTAGTATAGCAGCAGAAAGGCATACCCAGGAGACAGATGTATAATTGATGTATGTTTTCATAGCTAGTTCTAAAAGGGAAGTGCTGCAATAGGGAATTAGACATCCTAGAAGAGCGAGAAAATTACTACAATCGGCTGGTAGTAGCTCACGGTATCCATGTATATTAATACAATCGAGAGGGGAATCTGTGTTTTTACAGTTTGGGAAAGGTTTATCTGGGTTTTTAAGTGTATATATTGTCTAGTAAGCCTATTTGAAGTGCAGTTATATTTGATGATGTTACATTAAGATTAGTGGAAATTAAGATGTCTATAGGTAGTGGCTAAGCTGCTTATGTTATATTGAAGCTTGTTGAGATGCCACGGCTTTTCAAAATGAATCTAAATTCCATCATATGGAATGAAAGATCTGGTTTTATGGCAGACTTTTAATCTGCAGGAGATAGAAGAGCAGGAAAGGAGGTTGAAAGGAAAGAAGATTGTTACAACAGAAACCGAAATACCCAAAATGAATGTTTCCAGTGGAGTGGAATTGGAATGGAGAAAAATAAGTGAAAGTGGCGTGCTGGAAAGTATGCTGACTTAAGTGGATGCAATCTGTTACGCAAATTCAAATAGCACTGGTAAAACTGGGTGGGAGTATACAGTTTACTGGGCACTTTAAAACAGGATATACTTTCCTGGGTCATGGAATGCACAGTAGCAACACCTCTGCTTCATTAATTGGGATCCAGTCTAGGCAGGAAGTATTGGAAGTTAGTATCTTCCTGCAGGTTGGTGATGTATGAAACCAATTGATGGTCTTAGTCATGTACTTCATAAATGAGTGTACACATTGCAGCGTCTGAAACTACCTCTAATAAAAATCTGGAAGTACTTTCTTTGATCTTAAGCCCTCCACAAAAAGTCCAGTATAGTATCTCTTAATATTCAACATGTGTATTGTGGACTTTTGCACACATTGGTATAAAGGGAAAGTCTGTCCCTCTCTGAACCAGTTAGTTTCTGAGATTCCACCCTGCACTACTTTCTGCTTTGATTATGTCTTTTTTTTAAATTTTGAACAAGCATAACTGACAAGGGATATAATGTATACAACAAGCAGCGAATGGAACAGTACTAGTCCAGTGTACACCCATGAAAAGCTTCTAGATTAAAACCAGGGTGTATGTGTGTTAAAAAATATAGTGATAAATCTGAATTTCTGTGGAGTGACATGCAAGTATTTGGGTGGTGGTGTGTGTGTGTGCGTGCTCAGTCTTCCTGTTTCGTGCTCCATTTATTTAACTACATCTACTTGTTCTACTTATGTGTAGGTTTTGCCAACAGCATCACACCCAATAGCTTTGCTTCAACAAGTGACACTCCCTTCTACCTCTGGGGGCCATCATCTGGTGGAATGTCAAAAATCTCAGCAGCCAGGCCCATTAGTAGAGTCAAGTCCAGGTGGTCACAGGTAGGAAAATAGATTGCATTGTATCTTTTTAAAAATCATCTAATCCTTGCCAGGTAGATATACTACAGCTAAAAGCTCCCAGTGCAAGAGAACTGAAATCCAATTAATCTTTGACCTGCAATTCTTTAGATGAGGTTGAACTAGGAGATCTAAGAAAACAGCTGAAGAATGTTATTCCCCACCCCCAGATTACAGAATAAGCAATGTAATCATGTAACCACATCTTCACTGATAACCAAACTAATATTGTCGTGGGCACCTCTGATCTAGCTAAAATGCATTTAGCAAACTTATATTGTCTAGCCCTGAATGCAAGAGTGGTGAATAAACTGATTTGAATTGTTTGTCCAAATCTATCAACCAAGCTAACTATATTTAATTCCATAATAGTACTTAGCTCAGACAATTTTTTTTGTTTTTTTTTTTGTTTTTTTTGTTTTAAAGGTTTTCAGTCCAGAAGTGCAAATGAAGTTCAATAAGATCACTGCATTAGCAAAGGGTTTTCTTACTCGTAGGCTCATGCAAACTGAAAAACTGAAATATTTAAGGCAAACTGTCAAGGTAAGGAATAAGTGACAAGATGTTTCTGTTTCATGTATATAGTCTTCTGTTGTTTTCACTCCCCTCTTTCAGCTTGTAGATGAAATCTTTTCTCCTGAGAAAACCCATCCTACTTTCAAGATTGATTTACAAAGTTTACTGGATAGTGTGGTTCTCCTCTTCAGAGGTTGAATGAACTACACACCATACTCATGGTGTGCAGGTTCACTTTTTATAGTGGGCTAAAAGTATCTTCTCTGTTGCATAGTGTGGGTAGCTAACAATGATGGAGTACAAAAGGGAAAAGATAGAGGAGCATCTTTCTTCTGTTAGTCTTATTGCTTAACAAGACAGCCATTCATGAGTAGCACCATCAAAGATGGTGAAGGGCGCACTTCATTTCCTCTGATGTAAAGTTTCCATGGTCAGAGTTCATGTAGGTATTTGGTATTATTTGCTCCTGTGCTACATAGATGTATGGTGCATTTATGTACAAAGTAAAAACTGACTGGGTACAACATACAGCACTGTATCTGATTTTTGGAGCAGTGAATGCTACAGCCTAGCTGCCAGGTTTTCTCTGCTGAATTGCAGTAGTCAGAGGAGGTTGTGGAAAAGTCCTATATTTAGAGAATCATGCTTAAATCCCTCTTGTTTCAAATCCTGCCAGGCTGTGTCTGCATTTTCCTTCTACTTGGACCTTTGAAATTGAAGGAAGAGGAACTAGATCCATTTAGGATTTTAGGGCTGCTACACATCTGTGTGGAGCCTGCTCCAATGCACTGGAAAACCATTGTGTTGGAGCAGACTCAATTATTAATTATTAGTCGAGTCTGCTGGAGAACAGAAATTGATGCGCTCTGGCAGCCTTCCGCGTCACGTGTATCAGTGTCACCACACGTCTCCACACTGAAAAAATGGTGGTGGGTCACTCTGAAATAAAATACATTCAGTGAGCTTCAGTTCAAAGTGCCCTGCTGCCATTTTCTCAGTGCGGGGACGTTGATACACATGATGCACAGGCACTTTTAATTAGCGTGGCTTGGCGCAGTGTCCCAACACGTGTAAAAATGCCATAGGACACCTAAGTCCAGAATTAAGATCCTTGTTCCTTGCTCAGTTGCCTCCAAACCCTGGAGACGTGAATTCTGCAGATACCTGTGTTTTATGGCATGCCCAGAAGCATGTTAGTCATGACAGGGCTGGGACCTTGTCATCTGTCTCACTCCTAAGCCCTGCTGGGATTCACAGACTAGGCGTTTCCCCATATATTTCTCCTGGCTGATCTGCTAGACATGAGTGAGGCTCTCCACTACCTTCTGTTGCTGTGCAAATTTCCCTCCTTCACTTTTCCATAGTTTGATGGCTAGTGCACTCATGGAGGCTGTAGGAGGCCTGGGTTCAATTCCTTCCTCTACCTGAGGAAATGTGGCCTGACATTTCCATCTTGGAACAATGCCCTGGTCCCCCAGACCTGAGGATATTTTTGGGGTGGTGATTTAATTTCTTTGTGTTTAGCTGTCCTGCTTTGAATGGGATAATTAAATATTTATTTGGTCTAAGGGGGAAGAGAGTGAACATAATTATTTTATCTACTAGTTATCCAGGAGGTGGGAGACAGGTATTCAGAACTCCCTGGAGTAGGGACCTTAACCAGGTATCTCTTCTCCTGGGAGAGTATTTTAACCACTGAGCTCTTGAGTATCAGTATTCTGATAGAGAGGACTGATCCTTCTTGTTTTTTGCAAGAAGGGGTGTAGGTGCCTAAGTCCAGGCAAGGATACGGGACTTTTGGAGGATGGGAACTGCCTCCCTTGGGTATAGAGCAGGGGTGTCTAACTCACCTTGTGTCCTGAGCTGGATCTGGAATGAGGGACTCTTTGCAGGCTGGATGTGGCCCATAGCAGGAGAAAGTTGCATCATGTGGTGGGGACTTGCAATCAGGAAGGTAGGGCCAAGGTAGTGCAGATGGGCAAAGCTAACAGATGGCAACTGGGGCTGTTTTGGCCCTCACTTGCCCTCCTGCTGCCAATCATCATGTCCACAGGGGCCAAACCCATAGTCCAGTGGGGTGGATAGTGTGGCTCTGTAGGTCAGCTGTGGCCTGCAGCTGTATGTTTGATACCCTTGATCGTGTCCTCATCCTTTGGAAAGAGGTGGGGTTTCAGGTACCCATCTCCTCAGTATTTTGTGTTCGCTGCCTTACTGTGTTCTCCACTGGGTATGCTGGCTTTTGTAGGTCCTATTCTTAGGTGCATAACTCTTTCCTATGAACTGAATAGAAACCAAGGGCCCTAATGTGGGTGTTGTAAATTCCACTAAGTGACTTAAAGTTTATTGTCACAGTGTTTTGCATTGTGTCATCCGAGTTTGCTTTGCAAATCTGGTCTCAGCTGCATAAAAGGTTTGCTACAAATCCCGTCAGTGAGAATTGTGTAATGTTTAACCTTACATTTTTATTTTTTAGGACACTATGGAGTTCATAAAAAATTTTCAGTCTGAAGCTCCATTAAAGAGAGGGACAGTTTCAGCACAAGATGCATCCCTACATGAAAGAGTGATAGCTCAGGTGATGTATATTCCCAACTGTTCTTTGTCCGTTTATCTGTCAACAAGAGACAGGTTCTTCGTTTCATCTTTGTGAGGTGAAAATGTAAAGTAAGGTCATGGAAACAAAGAAAGTATTGCTTTATGCTTACAAAAATAGTCTGTAGTGTGGTTTTACCAAGATGGTCTTCCTTTCTCTGGGTTAAAAAATTGCTGTGGTCTTTTACCTTAAGTATGAACACACTAACTTGATTGAAGAACTTCATGCAGGTTTTATTATTTTTTCAGCTGCGAGCTGCTCTATATGACATCCATGACATATTCTTCATAATGGAAGTATCAGAGAGAATGAGTATATTGCATCATGATCGTGAAGTTCGTAAAGAGAAGATGCTCAGGCAAATGGTGTGTTCCAAGATCATTTGTTTACTTAGTGACAAAAAAAACCAACCCAGTCCAATATTTAGTAGTGATTCCTTTTAAGGTCTGAATTTCTTCTGATTGGGTAAGATTTAAAACATAAGCTGTTGAAAATAATCTTCCTGACTAGTGTGGTCCTTGGCTGTGATGCTACAGGGGTTAAATTTCTTCAAAAATGTTCAGTCCGCCATAGTTGGCATCCACACTTTCCTGAAGTGTGTGTGTGTGGGGACGCAGTACTATAAATGGGAAATAATCAGAACCAATTTTAATAAGAAAAGAGATTCAATCTAAATTATGGATTTTTTTGTTCATAAAAGTGATTTTTAATTGAAAATTTATAATATAAGAGTTTCCTTGCTACATAAAGTAAAAACTATTGAATTAGATTCTTTAAAATGGATGCCATAATAACAGCTGTCAGAGTAGTTGGGTTAGAGGAGCCAATGGTAATAAAAGTAGTAATTAATATTAGTATTCACCACTTTCTCTCCTCTTTTAGGATAAAGTAAAGACCTCACGAGAGAGAGTGACACTTTCAACAGCGACTCAAAAGTCCCTGGATAGGAAGAAGTTCATGAAGTATGTGCATTTTCTATTTTTTTGGTGAGAGTTGGAGGAGGATTGGGAAAATGTTTGCTTTGTGCACAGCAGAATCTTTAGCGAAATGGTTTCTTACATTTGTTGGGTGACTGACTTTCTTCTAGTCAACATTTTAATATTCCTTCATTTACATTTTGATAGGAATTACCTGAATATCTGCTTACATATTAAAAACAAGATGGGTGCTAGTCTTCTTCCATATATCTACTTACTTTTGTCCAATTTGCTCTGAAATCATAATTAATAGCATCGTGATTAATGTTTTATCATTGATCGAACACCTTGCGCATTTGGGTAGAACACTAACTTGAATCAAAACATGTTGTAAATGATGTTGGTTAAGTATGTGACACGTGCTTGTCGAGTGAAAGGGCCCAACACTACAGCATGATTCTAGAGCATTCTCAACTATTTGAGTTACCATCTCTTGAAAAAAGGTAAAATATGCCGTCTTAGTCACACAAAAAAAAGTCACAGCACTTACAAAAATTAGTCATGTTCTGTTGCATTTAATTTAGGTAGTTATATCCCTGTTTAACTGAAATCCCAGTTAAATCTCAATTAATAAAATACTCATGTTAACTTGTTGTGTGTATTGTTGATATGCATTTAAGAATGAGTTTCAATAAGCAAACTAATTCTTGTATGTTTAGTTTAGGTTTGGCAACTGGGTACTTAATAAAATACATGAATCATTTTCATGGCTTCCTTCAGAATGAATGGTGTACACCAGCGCTTCCCAGACTTTTTTTTTTCCTCAGCATGACCCCATTTATGGCCCCATTTCCTCAGTATGTCCCCTGACTCCCAACCTACAGTCCCCCAACCCCACGACTCCATCCACTATGTTGTGACCCCGTTTAGGGTTGCGACCCAGTTTGGGAACCACTGGTGTACACAGTAGAAACATTTGAATTGGCTGCATAACATAATTGAGATACATAATTCCTCGACACATTATCTGATTTCTAAAGGATAGATTTCAGTGTGTATAATTTTACCAAAATGGGTGATAATATGCAATGCAAGTAGCTCTTTTTTTTCCGTTTAGCTTCCTTCATGATGATTTTATATAATTATATATAAAGAAAAATAATTGGGTCCTTTTTGTTTCTCTAGGGCTGCGGAAATGGGAATGCCAAATAAAAAAGTAATTGTAAAACAAAAAACATCTGAAGCCAGGTCAGTGAAGATATCTTTTTTTGTCATTGAGAGTACTGTAATCTGTTCTTAATTGTGTCATGCTGGACCTTTTGATTGCTTTGCTTTCTTGCTATAACTTATTTGCTGTCATTATTACCAAGGGCAGTAAAGAAAGGGAAGGGGTTATTAACTTGTCTGTAGTTAATAGTCTCTCTTTCAGCTTGAACATCTTATATATACTATCCTCAAAAATGACATTTTCATTTCTTTATGATTTTTCATAGTGTTAAGTGTGGTGGTAACATCTTTAAGTATTGGGGTACTTTTATTTTCTTCTGTTGATCCCTTTGCTTTTCTAGATATGAACCATAGTGTAGTGGTATGTAGAGATCATTGAAAATAGGTGTAATCTTTCTTATGAAGAGACCTTTGAGCATCAGCAGGGGCACTTACTTTCATACCAAGTGGTTGTAAGTTAATTCTGCATACCTTGCTAGTGTCTTATACGTGGTGCTAATGACAGGTTACATTTATAGCAGCAGATGTGCTAAGTCCAGGAGAAACTTCAAGCATACAAGTGTTCATGTAATTTCTTGTGGAGCAAAAATGGTGGATCCAGCAGAAAGTTCAATACTCTGCTATTGGGGCTGCCCTTTAGATGGGGCCTGTCCACGAAAGAGAATTTTTGCCAGTAAAAAAACATGTGACTGGAATGCTTGCAAACTACCAGCTTAAATAATAATTGCACAAGTGCTTCAAAGGTCTGTCCTCTTCTGGTAGGACTGCATAATCTCTATCCAGATCATTTATAGAATTGTTCAGTGCTTGTGGGTGCCTGTACCTGTGCAGTGAATTACAATGAATTGTAATTACAGTGAGTCGGAGCAGGCTTGATTATTCGAGTCTGCTGGAGCGTGGTGATTACCGCACTTCAGTGGACTCTGGTGTCGTGTATCAGCATCCCCACGCTGAAAAATGACAGTGAGGGTGCTTTAACTAGAGTTTGTTTGACAAACTTTAGTTAAAGCGCCCCCGCCACCATTTTTCAGCATGGGGACACTGATACATGTGACGCTCTGGGCACTTTAAATTTAAATTGTCCCCCTCTTCCCCTGACTCCCAGAGCACATGTATAAACACCCTGTGAGACCAGAAACTTGAGGAAGTGAATCTCATAGTGCTTCTATTCATGCCTTGGTTTTAGACTGGGAAGCTATTGACTGTGACCCTCCACGCGCATATAATGATGCAAAAACGTCATTTAAAATTATAAAAACAATAAAAGCAACACTTTTGCCTTCTTAAGCACTGATGTGTAAAGTTGGTGGTGCTTTTTTTGTGAACCCAGGCCAGAGCCTGGGTATATGGTCTTCTGTGAAGGTATCTGTCAGTCCTGCCTTTAATGGTCATGTCCACACAAATAGGGGTGTGCCTTTGCAGCAGCACAAATTTGTGGTGCTATTTTGTGCCACAGTGCACACCCCTGCTTGTATGCTTTGCAGCAGGACATGTCTCACTGCTCCATGGGCGGGCTGGGGCACAGGGTGCCTCAGCAAGGGCTAGCTATCCCCTGCGTTGACTCACCCAGAGAGTGGTAGTGGACAGGTCGTACTTGACCTGGTGAGATGTGAGCAGTGGGGTCCCCCAGGACTCGGTCCTGGGGCCTACGCTGTTCAAGATGTTCATTGGCAACTTGGACAAGGGGGTGGAAAACACATTGTCCAAGTTTGCCGATGACACCAAGATGTGGGGAGAGGTAGACACACTCGAAGGGAGAGAGAGGCTGCAATTAGACTGAGACAGACTACAGAAGTGGGTGGATGGTAACAGGATGGGGTTCAATGTAGATAAATGCAAGGTGCTGCACCTGGGGAGAAGGAATCCACAGCATACATACAAGTTGGGGAGCTCCCCCCTTGTGAGCACAGAGGCGGAAAAGGATCTTGGAGTCATTATTGACTCCAAGATGAACATAAGCCGCCAATGCCAGACCGCAGCCAGCAAAGCCAACCGCACCTTGTTGTGTATCCAAAGATGCATCTCAGGCCAGTCCAGAGAGGTGATACTCCCTCTCTACGCGACATTGGTCAGGCCACAATTGGAGCACTGTGTCCAGTTCTGGGCACTGCACTCTAAGAAGGATGTGGCCTGCCTTTGAGAGGGTTCAGAGGAGGGCTACCCGCTTGGTTGGAGGGCAACAGGGCAGGCCCTTATGAGGAGAGGCTGAGGGACCTGAACCTGTTCAGCCTCAGCAGGCGGAGGCTGAGAGGGGACCTGATGGCTGCCTACAAACTCATTAGGAGAGATCAACAGCAAATAGGAAGGGCCCTATTCCCCCCAGCAGCACCTGGGGTGACTAGGAACAATGGCCAGAAGCTGCTGGAGAATAGATTCAGGTTAGAGATTAGGAGGCACTATTTCACTGTTAGGGTGGCTAGGATCTGGAACCAACTTCCTAGGGAAGTGGTCCTTACTCCTACCTTAGGTAAATTCAAAAAGAGGTTGGATGAACACCTGTCTGGGGTCGTGTGCTCCTGCCAGTGGCGGGGAGTCAGACTAGATGATCTGTTCCGGTCCCTTCTGACCCCAAACTACTATGAAACTGTGAAACCCTGTGCCCTGGCCAGCTGGGGTACAGCATGTGGAGATAGGGCAGAAGACAGCCCTAGGCCGCCTGCTCCCCCATCTCCACGCACTGTGGAGCCCCTACGCTGAGGCACCCTGCGCCCCAGCCAGCCACTTTCTGGGCTGGCTGCTGCCTTGTCTCAAGGCACACTGTGCCCCAGCCAGCTGCTCTGCTGGGGGCTCCACATGCCTCAGTGTGGGGGCCCCGCAGTGGAGCCCCTGTGCTGAGGCACAAGGAGACAGGAGCAGCTGGCCAAGGCTGCTTGTTCCCCCATCTCAAGGCACACTGAGCCCCAGCCAGCCTAGAAGTGGCTAGCTAGGGCACAAGGTGCCTCAGCGCAGGACTCCATGTGCCTCCATGTGCACAGGGGCTCCACAGTGAAACCCCTACGCTAAGGCATAAGGAGACAGGGAAGCAGCCAGCTCAGGACTGCCTGTACCCCCATCTTGAGGCATCCTGTACCCCAGGCAGCTGGGGAGTGGCTGGGTGGGGCATAGGGTGCCTCAGCATGGGGGCTCCATGAGCTTCAGCACTGAGCCACAAGGAGACAGGAGAGCAGCCAGCTAAGGGCTGCCTGATGTCCTGTCTTGAGGCACCCTGTGCGCCAGCCAGCCAGGGAGCAGTGGGGGTGAGGAGGGTCTCAGCATAGGGGCTCCACAGTAGGGCTGTGTGAAGCTTTGGTTGCTGATTTGATTCAGTGGAGGTTCGGCCCAAGTTGGTGGCCGAATCTGAATCGAATCGGGAGAGACCCTTTAATCTCTCCAAATTGACTTGGAACCTTCTGAATCAATTTGGAGAGATTTGGAAAGATTTGACAATTTGGACATAGATGCAGTGTTTTTTCTACATACCTCTAGGTACCAGGCGGCTTGTGAATGCTGCGATGCTGGGGCAGATGAGCGTCCCTTGGGGGTGCGGGGGGGTCCCCAACGCACTCGGCAGCAGACATAGAAGTGGACTGGAACTTCTGGTCCGCCTTTGGGTCCACCCGGGAGTGTGCTGGGGGGCCCCCTGGCTTAGTGGCTGGTGCCATCCTAGGTCCCCCAGCGGGCAATTGCCGAGCTGGGAGGATGCAGGGGGTCCCCCGGTGCACTTGATGGCAGACCCGGACGTAGACTGGAAGTACTTCAGGACCCCCCTGCGCTCCTGTGGGATGCTTCATCCGCTCCACCATCACAGCATTCACGAGCCACGCCTGGTACCTCAAGGTCGTAGAAAAAACATTTAAACCTGTGTCTATAGCCGAATCACTGATTTTTTCCGAATCGGCATCAAATCTTCACGTTCGGATTCGGCCAAATCAAATCGGAACTGTGATCCGAATCAACGAATTGAATCGCTGTTCCCAATTCAGACTGAATCCGAATCGAATACAGCCCATTTTTCACACCCCTACTCCACAGCATGCGGAGATAGGAGAGCAGGCAGCCCTGGGTGTGGTTTGTGCCACTTCTTTCCCAGGGTTTTTTGTTTTGTTTTTTGCTACTGGGAAATCCTGGAGCAAATTTTGTCCTGGCACTGTAAATTAGCAGCACCGTGCACTGGTTAAGGTGCAACTTGTGCAGTTTGTGGTGCTGCAAAGGGATTTGCAGTGCCGCAAACCACACGTGCCTGCACACCTGGATCCAGCCAATCTGTCTCCCAAGGGAAGAAGAAATCATTGGGATAAGCTACTGGGGGAAAAAATATTACATGTATGAACCTGTTCCAAGCTGGCTTACTGCCCCAAAAATGCACAGCAAAGATTGGATGAGGTGAAGTTGTGTGTGGACACACTGCACCAGGATGCGTTTGTGTTATAACAATTATTACTAGAAAAAGCTTACCTGCTTTGTTTTGATCTTGAGAGAATTTGAGCCTTTGCTTGGGGACATCTGTAAGGAAAGTTCTTTTCTGTTTCTGAAGACTTTGTAAATTAAAATTCTTGAGTTTTAATTACTGCCATACTTACCTGTATAGTCACTGAGCTATCAGCAGGTAACTAAACATTATGCTGGCCCTTCTGGTATACCTAGAATATAGAAAGTGATTTTTAGTAATCAAACTTTATTTGTGGCTTCATTTTAGGAAAAAAAAACCCCATAAGTTTTATTTCTTTTAACAGAGTTCTTCAGCCAAACCAAGGACAAAATGCTCCAATTCATAGGCTGCTTTGCAGGCAAGGGTAAGCCCCGCATATGGTTTAAAGCATAACTCTAAAGGTTGAAGTTAATTGCAACATCTAAGAATACAGATCTTTCCAAATAAGAGCTACAGGTATCACTGCAAATATTGTGCAAAGACAAAATGACCACTATTCAACTTATGTTGAGAAGATACTTCAATTTCCTAGTATTTGTGTTTATTTTATACTAAAAAATGCAATGGTCTCATTCTGTTGTCTGTCTTCCATTAAGACTGTGTTTAGACATCTGTATTTGTAAAATTCATTCCATGAGCCTCTGCTTCCACTTAATGTAACATCATTTTAAAAAATGTAGACTACTTAATTCCACAATATCTTAATTGAATCAGTTTCTTGAACAGTTTAAAAAGGGTATCTGGAAAGTACATTCTCCTGTTAATGTGTGCATAAAACCTAATAATGTCAACTGGGGTTGCACATGTAAATATTCTGGAGGGGGCTATACTGAATCCCTTACAGATGTTCTCATGCCAAGAACAGCTTGGTAGTGTTGCTTTTCTTTGTTTGGATGCAGCCTTTGGACTTCGATGCAAATGACTTGTTAATTTTTTTATATTTAATTAGAACCCCTAAGACCTCAGTGAAGGGGGTTGAGCAAAATAGAAAGAAGTCCTCAGAGAGCAGATTGCCTAACAAGGCTATTTCAGGTGTGTAGAAAATTGGTGCTTGGATGTCATTTATAATAAAGGAATGAGTAAGTTACTAGTATAAAGAAAGCCTAAAGGCGGGGGGTGGGGGAGTTGTTTTACCTTTTCCGTCTGCAACAGCTTTGCTATAATGCATTAAATCCAGCCCGTCTTTTCAAACAAATATATGTGGGTAACAAACCTTTTGTAAAAGCTGTAAAATATGTATGTACCATTTAGAGTTGGTGCTTACATTTTCTTTGCTAGATGCCCAAGTGCAAAAAAAAAATGCTATATTTTTGTTAGCAATATATCTAAGAAAGACATAAGGTTTGTCAAGAGAAAAATATTCAGAACTAGTACAGATTTAGATGCAGCTTAGGTATTTGTATTTTGAATGTCATATGATTCTTATTTTATACATGTAAGATTTGTCTTCCACAAAGAAAAATAAAGGAGTAAAGAGAGGTTTTCAAAACAGTCTCTCTTTTCATATGGACTGTTTAATAAATTCTCACTTTTAAAATATGTTGTAGGATTCTATGATGTATATTAGGCATTAAGGAGTAAGATGTGACCCATTTTTCCATTAATATACACCTAATGTTATGTTTTAGTTGTAGGGAAATACAGAGGGTCCAGACATGGAGATTAATAGTTAACCTGTTAGGTAATGGAAGGGTTTAGGATGGATGCATAACTTGCTCATAGGATTTGTAATATCTGAATTATTTTTCTGTATTAACTGTCTAGGCTTCCCAGTGGGGACAAATTCAGAATTCTGACTTAACTGCAGGCACTTAGGGATAATGGAAGAAAGTTGGTGAGCGTGCATAAGATCACTGACATGCATCCAGTTTGCCCAGAAAATGTCCTTTCCCCTATTGGTTTGAAACATCAAGAGAAGTGATTATACAAAAGAGGTGCTGAGAAATCCAGGCATGCCTAAAGTTACTACATTTATATCTGAGGGGGAAAAAACCCAGAAATCAATAATCATCTTATATTAATCTATAGGATCCTTCATCACAGAGGATCTGAAATCACACAATACACAATGACTTTATATGTATGCACGCACATGCATATATGTGAATCTCATTAGAACATTTAAGTTGGAAGGAGAGGGATACTTCGTCCTCTCCCTTGGTAAATGTAGGGTAGCTACTGTAGAGTGGAACATGGCAACTGTTCAATGGGACATAATGATTCTAAACAAAATATTAATAAAGATAGGAAATAACATATCCTATTAAAATTGCAGAGTGTAGTTACTCGAGCAGGAATTTAGCTCTGGAACTAGAATGTATAAATGGGAAACTTGTAAAAGTGCCACGATGACAGATTTCTGTTATCTGAATTTTTGTTTTGCATCCAAAAGACGGCATCTTCAGCAGTCTTCCCCACAAGTTTATAATATCAACAGCAGAAATGTCATCTGAATTGCCTTAACTACTCCTAGCAGCACCTGAGTTTTCTTTGTACCTCTCATAATAATTACTCACCTAATGAGAACTGCAAAGAACACAAGCTAAGACAGGCAGGAACTGTTAAAACTGCAAGATTAGCCAATTAAGATTACAGTGAGGAGTCAGTATATTCTGGTTTTGTCAGCAGCCTAACTTTAACTAGTCATAGCATTTTCATGACTTGAATACCATGACACTTTAGATACCTGTCAAGGAAAATCATCTTATTTGTGTCTGACCTGCCTTCATGACCACGTGATGGTTTGTTGTAACATTGGATGTCTTGTCTAGTAGCCATCTTGAATGTTTGGCAGGTGTTTCTGACTAGTTGCAGTTGCACAGCATAACTTATTTGGTCATTTCATCTAGTATGTTTGAACATCGTGTGTTTCACTGACATCTGTAGTATTAGCCATTCTTGACTCTTTCCAGCACATCATAAATTGGACAATATCCATCTGTACTAAAGTAACAGAAGTGCATGGTGATTTTTGTAATATTGAAAGAGCTTAGAGGAACTCTGGGGAGAACATTTCCATGAAGATCCCCTTCCACTGAGTTCTGATGTGGGTTTTTTCATGGTGAAGCTACGGACAAAAGGTTCCCCCCCCCCCCACACACACTCATGGAATATGGTGGGGGATCTTGCAGGAGATCAGGGCATGCTTTCTCCATCATTTAGTAGATATCAAATTGTTCTCCCTGAGCTTCAGTGGGGCATGGACTCCTCCTACCTTCAGTTTCCTTATTGAGAGTTTTAAGTTTCCAAAATAGAGAAGCTTCCAAAATAGTGAATGTTCATCTTGCCCTTTGTCCACCACCCAGTTCTTTTTGGCCCGCTGAGGCTTCATTTCTATCTGTTGTGGATCCTAACCTTGCAGACCACTTCTGATAGGATCTCCACACCCCTGCTTTACCCTCTCTGAGAGGGTCCTCTCTCTCAACATGGATATTTGTGGGGAAGGGGAAGATCAGGAGGATTATAAATAACTTATTCTGAGCTGTTAAACCTAAAACATAATTGGCTAGAGGTTTAAAATATTAATCTGCTTTATATTGTTCTTGCTCAAACTTTCTTGGGATGTTCTTAATGTGCTTCTATCAGTCAGAGGTGTGAGTTGGGAAAGAAGACTAAAGAGTTGCTTTTTATTTTTGGTTTCCATAAACGTAAAAAATACTACACACTAATACTACACAATAGTTAATCAGTTAGAACAGTTAAGACCTATAGGTGTTGAAATTATATTTCATTACATTATTATGTATGATTACCACCAACATTTTAAATTTTCTAATCTTATATATTGCAATTTGTAGGTATTTTGGAATAGCAGGAAAAGAAAGGGAACGCTTACTGAGGAAGAACATGCTATAATGTAGTTACTTGCAAGAATTTTTACAGCTTGAATAACCTGTTTTATTCATGCATTTTAAGGTACTTGAGACAGCATTAATTGCAAACATTTGAATTTTGAAATGGCTGTTTAAAAGTAGATATTTTAAACAGTTTTGTGTATTTCTAGCTTGTATTGTTTCAATTATTTTTGTTGCCTTTTTATTAAAAAAGTAGTAATTGTAACTGTAAATGTTGCCTTTATTTCTGCTGTATCTTTAGGAGTATATGCAGGAAGAACCCAAAGAAGGAAGCCAAATGTTGCGACAATTTAAGACGACAACACTCGCTGGGATAAAAATGTTAATGTAATGGTCGTTTTCGTAATGCCCAGACCTTGGGTCTTTTGTATGATTACGGACTCAGAATTGATGACAAACATGCCCATTTTACGTAACATTTTGCAAACACCGGCATAGTCAGTTTTCATGGAATGACACTGAAATAATCGGGCTACAATTAAGTTAATACTCTTATGAAAAATTGCATGTTGTAACTTTATGTATCCAGATGTCTGTATACTTATGTCCCCATTCAAAATGTTATGCTATAGTGCTACCTTAAAATCATTTGTAACTTTTTACCACCTCTAAGTCTTCTAGCTCTGATTCACTTTTTTTACTCTAGAACACATTTAAAATTGCAGTTCATATGCATAATTGCAGTTCATATGCCTGCAAAATGTAGTGGTTGTATGTACATGCATCTTAGGCCTTTTACTATAAAATTGGGCAGTTGCAAAAATACCCAAGTTTACTAAACTGTAACAATGCTGTGCTTTTCCATAACTGCACTGAGCAGGATTACTGAATGTATCATTATCTGAATGTGCTATCCTCTCAATTTCAGGCAGGAGGCCTGCATTGTTACTCTTTATTGTGTGCAAACTTGTATCCAAAATAATTGTTAGCATAATCGCAGCTCTTCCATGGGCTTTACAGAAATTGCATCTATATGCGCACACAGTGCATGATGAAATTTTTTCCAAGCAATGTTTCTATGCTGTTTGTTGCATTGTCTAATTCCAAAATAAACCATGGACCAAGACGTAGGAGAAAGATGTGGCACAGACAGTGAATCGCATGTATTTCTAATGACAACATTTTAATGGTTTGCTTCAAAATCAAGTGATTGTCCTCTGCAACCATTAGGATAAAAAGTTCATGCTACAATTTGTTTTGCTTTTGACTTTCCGAAATTTACTTTATTTTCTAAACAAGCAACAGTTGTGTAAAAAATGTAGTTTTGTTCGATTTTTTTTTTTTTCCCTTTTCAGTCAAGTAACGCATAAAGCTTGCAACCTTCACAGTTCTAGTCCCCAGACTTACAAGGGTCGACCTCCATACTCCTGTTTGCCTTGTGCTGTTCATTGTGGCAGAAATAGATACAAACATACTATTTTAAAAGGGGAACCGACCAGTAACTTTAATTCTTGAATCTTTCCAGGAAATGTTGCCTTTCTGTAGGTCTAGTCTTAAAAACATGCATTTTTCAGTCTTATATGGCACATCTTTTGTGCCACCAGAGCCTTAAATGTGTAAAAAGGACTGCCTAAGCATGAGACAAACAGATGGTTCAAATTCTGCTGTTTAAACAGAACTCCTGTGGTGTGACACCCCTTTCTTAAAGAGACTTCCTAAAATTTGTCATTGGTATAACAATAAAATGGATCCAAAAAGCACTCTCCATTAAATAATCCAACATGAAAAAATAAAAATTTGGATTAATTATGTGGAGAAAGTATCTTAACATTAAGATGTGTAAATGAATGAACAGCACTTTGTTTGGAGGTGCCTTTAAATCTACTTTTAATTTATATTCACACACTTAGAATTTTTGTGACTTGTTGCCGCCTTACAAGCAAAGATTCTGTGTCCTACAGTATTGTAAACAGAGCCAGTCATTAACTTGAAAGAGGCAATACCAATACAAAGAAACAATTTGGAGGCTAACAAAGTGCTCAGTGGCTGTCTACGGTGGCCTGAACTTAAAGACTCTGGGTCAGATCCTCATAAGAAACATTGTGATTTCAACCACCTGAAGGCTTGTCGCTATGCTTGTAGGCTGTTTGTTCTTTAATTATCACTCCGCAAAGGACTGCTTATAACAACTAGATTCTTAAGTTCTTAACAGATTTCTAAACTGTATTTTGTTCTCAATTTTTGGCGTTACTCAAATGTTCATTTATTTATAGAGGGGGAAGAAATATTTCAAATTTAGGTCAACAAGTAGAAACACTTGCAGGTTATAAAACTTTAGACCACAGCTGAGTGTGCTATTATATGTCAGTGCTAAAGATTGATAATTTTTTTTAAGATTTCTATGTGCTGTGTTATTAGTTAACAATGTAGGTGATATGTTGACATAAACATGGATTCATTTTTAATATTTAAAACATGAAGGTTTAATTTGTGTTCAGGTTTGTTAACTAAGCCTTTTTTTACTTTAAGAATATTTCAAAGTTTGTGTAAAAGAAACAAAAACTCATAGCACAATTTTTTAACTTTCATAATGCCTTTCTCTTGACAAGTGCCAGTTTGTTTTTGTAATTTGATATTTTCTGTATTTATGCATATTTAATTTTCAGTTCACTTTTTATTTTGTGTGGAATGTAATGTCGTTGTAAAGCGTATTTATTTTTTTACTTTATTTTCATCAGCCTGTTCTTTCTTTAAACATACTGCAAAATAAACTTTTTAATCTTTGAAGATGAACATTTCTTTTAAGTAAATGCTTAATATAAAATCAGGTGAAAGCAGTCTTAAATAATATAGGACATTAGCACCACAACTCTACTGCAATTCTAAGAGTTTGATGTAGTTGCAACACTTCACGCACAACATGATTTATGTTTGCACAGTCAGAACCAACTTAACTAACATCCATTCCATGGGGAGTTATGGTTGGGTTGGAAATGTCCATAGTTAAAGTATCTGTTGCTTATTGGAATCATATCAGGCAGAGTACTTTTGTAATAATCAGCGATTCTAGTAAGTGGTACCATGGTAAAATGGGCAAAGTAAAAAGTCTGTGCAGAGCCCTGTGAAGAAACTAAAATGTTGGTACTTCACTGTAATTTTACTTATTTCAATAAACTTATAACCTGGCTGTGTGGTAAACACACATGTAAAATGAACAATAACCAAGCCAGAAAACAATCCTGATAATAAACAGAAAAAAATCTTCTATACCTAGATTATAGTTTAAGATAATGATTTTAATAAGCATGTGTTTCTACACAGTGCCTGTATCTACACTAAACACTGCCTGCACAGGTGTTACTGCCCAGTTATTTAGTACCTGCATCCCAGAGTTACTTTACAGTAGCATTTCTGCACAGCTTCCTGGTGATGCTAACTGTGCAGTAGCTCGTTATGATTGCACAGCTGCTTGTTAATGTTTTGCAGTTGCATTGCATTACAATTTGTGCCACATGACACTACTGTGCAGTAGTAACAAGCTACTGTGCGGTAAGCTTCTCATGTGGACACGACCAGTGAGATGCTAAACAGTGGTAGAAAATGTATGTAACACAATGCTCTTGGCATTTGCTATGGGAATTTTGATTCTAATATGCAGATGATTCCTTTGATAGAAGTGGACACTGTAATTGATTCTTTACAAAATATCCTCACTACTGCATTGCTTTCCATCAGTACATATTTTATATTTCTATTAAACCTAGAAACAAGACTTCCCTGGCTATGTGGGATTCATGGCCTACTGAAAAGTTTCATAGATGTTTGGGTTGAAAGGGACCTCAGTAGATCATTGAGTCCGCCCCTCTGCCTGGGCAGGAAAGAGCGCTGGTCTCAGATGACCCCAGCCACGTGCTTATTCAGCCTCCTCTTAAATACTCCCAAGGTAGGGAAGGGCACCACCTCCCTTGGACACCCATTCCAGATTCTGGCAACCCTTACCATAAAGAAGTTCTTTCTGATGTCTAACCTAAACCTGTTCATCAACTTGTGGCCATTGTTCCTAGTTTGTCTAAGGGGTGCCCTGGTAAACAAAGCATCTCCTATTCCTTGCTGCCTTCCCCTCCGCCCACAATGAATTTGTAGGTGGCCACAAATCACCTTTCAGCCTTCTCTTGCGGAGGCTGAAGAGATCCAGGGCTCAATCTCTCCTTGTAGGGCTTTGCCTGCAGGTCTCTAACCATATGAGTGGCCCTCCTCTGGCCCCTCTCAAGGTTGTCCACATCCCTCTTGAAGCACGGTGCCCAAAACTGGATGCAATACTCCAACTGCAGCCTGACTAGTGCTGCACAGAGAAGTATCACCTCCCTGGACCTGTTTATCATGCACCTGCTAATGCATGATAAAGTGCAGTTAACTTTACTGTTTGCTTTGTCACATTGCCAACTCATGTTCATCTTGGTGTCAACAATGATTCCAAGATACCTTTCCACTGCTGTGTTGCTGAGAAGGTCCTCCCCCAGCCTGTAAGTGTGCTGGTGATTCCTTCTCCATAGGTGCAGCACATTGCACATGTCTTTGTTGAACTGCATCCTATTCTGCTCTGCCCACTTTTCCAACCTGTCCAGATCTGCCTGGATTCATTCCCTACTCTCTAGTGTGTTAACTTTGCCCCATAATTTGGTATCATCTACGAATTTGGACAGAGTGCTTTCCATGCCCTCATCTAAGTCACTGATGAAGACACTGAACAGCACAGGTCCAAGGACTGAGCCTTGTGGAACTTCACTGCCCACATCTTTCCAGGTTGATACTGACCCATCCACCACCACTCCCTAAGCCAATTTGCTGCCCACCTGACCGTGTAATCATCTACATCACAGCCACTTAGTTTATTTATGAGAATGGGGTGAAATACTGTATCAAAGGTCTTCTTAAAATCTAAGTAAATGATATCTACCTCGACTGTGTTGAAGCATTTTGTGACCTACCCATAAAAAGAAACAAGGTTAGTCAGGCAGGATTTACCTGGTATCAATTCGTGCTGGTTGCCCTTCAGCATTATTTTTCCTGCTGGACTCCCACAAATGTAATCCTTAATAATTTTTTCAAAGGTTTTCCCAAAGATAGAGGTGACACTAACTGGTCTACAGTTACCCAGATCCTCTTTCCTCCCCTTCTTGAAAATAGGGCCCACATTGACCCTTTTCCAATCCTCTGGGACCCAACCTGAGCACCAAGAGTGCTCAAACAGCCATGCCAGTGGCTCCATGACACTGGTCAATTCCTTCAGCACCCTTGGATGAAGATCATCTGGGCCTGCTGACTTAAATGCATCCAGTCCTTCCAAGTGTCTTTTCACCAAGTTGGCACTAACAGTTGGTGGGCTGGTGTCCCTTTTGTGCTTGTCTATGATCCAATTGGGAGATTTGTCCTGATCCGTGTTCAGAAATACAAAAGCAAAAAACTTATTGAAGAGCTCAGCCTTGTACCCCCTGTCACTAATTGCCCTAGTTTGTCCTGTAGAGGTCCTATGCTACCCTGCGCTTTCTTTTTACTCCCTATATACCTGAAGAAGGACTTTTTGTTGTCTCGAATTTTTGTTGCCAGCCTTAGTTCCATTTCTGCTTTGGTCTTTCTGACTGCCTCCCTGCAAATGTGAGCCAAGTAGGTATACTCCACTTTGGTAGCTTACCTCCTGCTTCCATAGCCTAGATGCCTCTCTTTTTGCCCCTAGGCTTTCCTGGATTTTCCTGGTTAATTAGTTTCCTGTGGCATAAAATATCATCACAACCCGTTATTAATCTATGGTGTGCCTATACTGTGCCTTGAATACTGTGCTTAGCTCTGGTCTTCACATCTCAGAAAGGATATAGAAGAACTAGAGAAGGTCCGAAGAAGAACAAGAATGGTTAGCAGTATACGAGGAGACGCTAAAGAAGCTAGGTCTCTCCAGTTTGGACAAGAGTTGTGTAGGGGAATATGATAAGGGCTTACAAAATACTAAATGAGAAGAGAGAGTAAATACAGATTTATTAATTTTCTCACAATACAAGAGCAAGGGGATCACAAAATGAAACTAGTAGGTAGTAAGTTTAAAACAAAAGGAAATTCTTTTTTACGCAGCAAGCAATCGAAGCGTGGAGCACATTGCCACCAGACATAGCAGAAGCTGGTGGTTTGGCCAGATTCATAGAAGTAGGGTCGAAAGGTCCGACCCCCTGCCCTGGGCAGGAGAGAAAACTAGGCTCAAATGACCCCAGCCAGGTAGACGTCAAGCCTCATCTTAAAGACCCCCAGGGTAGGAGCCATCACCACTTCCCTTGGAAGTTGCTTCCAGATCCTAGCCGTCCTGACTGTGAAGTAGTGCCTTCTAATGTCTAGCCTGAACCTACTCTCTAACAACTTGTGGCTGTTATTCCTTGTTACCCCCAGGGGTACTAGAGGGAACAAGGTCTCTCCCAAGCCCTGCTGGTCTCCCCTAGTGAGTTTATAGATGGCCATCTGGTCCCCCCTCAGCCTTCTCTTGCGAAGGCTGAACAGGTTCAGGTCTCGTAGCCTCTCTACGTAGGGTCTGCCCTGCTGTCCCCAGATCCTGTGAGTGGCCCTCCTCTGGACCCTCTCGATGCTGGCCTCATTCCTCCAGTACTCCAACTGCGGCCTGACCAGTGTCGCATAGAGGGAGAGGGGGAGGATCGCCTCCTTGGCCCTGCTTGAGATGCATCTGTGGATGCACGACAAGGTGCGGTTGGCCTTCCTGACTGTGTCCTCGCATTATCGGCCCATGTTCAAAAAGGGATTGAACAAATTCTTGGAGTAAAGGGGTAGCAGTAGCTATTGACCATGGAAGTGAAGGAAACAGCCTGTGAATCAGAACTTCCTAGACATTAAATCAGCAGTTTTCAAACTTTTTGGGCCAAGCCCCCCTTTGAGTAACAATTTTGTTCGCGCCCTCCATCACCCCAGAGCAGCACAGCCAGGCACGCGGTGGCTCTGCCTTGCAGGCAGGTCTCCTCCGCGGGGGGCTGCAGCGCCTCCTGCCTCGGCCACGCTGGGCTCCCCGAGATGCGGCAGCCGGCAGAGCCTGCCCGGGCTCCCTGCCCCTGCATCCCTCCTAAAGGCTACAGCGGTGCCAACTCCTTGCCCGCAGCCCTACAATGTTCCTTCAGGCCCCCCGGTTTGAAAACCATGGCCTGAAATGGAGGAGGCCGCAAGCGAGAGAGGACTAGTGCGGAGAAGCAAAGCCTGGTCATGCCCAGGGCTGTTGGTTGTAGCCACTTGGTCCAAGGACACGGGCGGACAAATTCTTTGGGGAAATGTGGTATCTCTTATTAGACCAACTACATAGCTGGAAGCATTGTTCTGTGCAAGCTCTGGGGCACCTGGTTGTGCCCAGTTCACTCTCCCTTTCCGCACGCCTCGCTGCCCCCCTGCCCCCGGAGACTCAACGGACCGGGAGTCTGGCCCTCCGCCGGGCACCACGCGCCCGAATCCCCTTCTTCAGATCAAGGCGGCGGCCCCAAAACCGAGGGCCGCGGGGTCCGCGGCAGGAAGAGGAAAAGTGACGTCACGCAGACGCCCGAAGCGCCCCCCACCCCGCGCTGCAGGCTCCTGCCCTTCACAATCATGGCCGCGCCGGCGTCAGGGCGGGGTGGTGAAAGGCCGGCCCGGGCGTCACATGACAAGGTGGCAAGATGGCGGCCTTCCCCTGGTAAGCCCGGGGCGGGGGGCGCTCGGCGTGGAGACGGGGTTATTTCCTCCTTGGTGTCCAGTGGCCCTTCTCCGGCTCCGCGGCGGCCTGGCCACCCGGCCCATCTCCCGCAGCCTCGGCCGCGCGGGCCCGAGGGCGTTTGAACGGCACGGAAACGTCCTGGCTGCCCTGAGCGGGAGAAGCTGGGCTCTGGGGCTCCGCGTGGCCCCGGCCCCTTGGGGCCTTGTGATCCGGTGGCTTTCTCTTGAGAAGATCAATAAAGCGTGCGCTGCGCCCCCAGCCCCTGTCTTCATGCCGTACAGAGACCCCCGAGCACAGACACGTTGTCTCCATTTCCCCCCTAAGCCTTGTTCCCTCCTAGAGCCTTCGGTACTTCAGTGGTGGGGGAGGCTGTCCAGGCTCCTCCTGAGGTGACTGAAGGAGCAGTGTGTAGAGACAAAGCAAATGGAGACCTTTGCAAAGGGGAGGTTTTGAAAAGAAAAGGGGGAGAAGGTTTCAGGTGGCAGAGGCGAGGGGCTGGGGTGGGGGGTAGGGAAGTAGTGCAGCGCATGCCTTGCCTTGGTGGTCGGTCCATGGGGAAGTGGTGGGCTTGACTCCTAGCAAGTCCCTGAGATCTCGTGGTGGCTGGAGGGAGCCGTAGAAAGACCTGTTGAAGGTGTACCTCAAGAAATCGAGAGCTGGCCGCTGACCGACTCCAATCACAGCCTCAACCAAGTGGCAGCCCAGTTTGAGGCAACGCGTCTTGCCCTCGAAGCAGAGAAGAGCAAGCGGAGGAAAGGAAAGGAGAGGAATCTCAGCCCTCAGCCTACTCTTCCCTGTGGAAGGACCCGCAGCTGGTATGAACGCATCGGTGGCTCAAGGATTGAAGTCTTGAGTCATCTCCAGACCTATCAATGAGCAGTGGTAGAGATCATCCTTGAGTCCAGACATTACTGGCAAGTTGTTGGCCTTACATGCAGTCTGAAAGGCTTTCCCCCCTCCCCCAGTCTGGGCATAGGAAGCATTCTTTATACCATTATTCTGCAGGCCACTCTGTGTGCTTTTATACATATCACAGCTCAAGAAAGCTCATAAGTGCCCAACTTGCTACACAAGTGGATTCCAAGTGTCCAAGGGACTATACACCTGTGAGTCTTTGCAGTATTGAGTCCTAAAGCTGAACATTGGTAGAATAGATACTGATAGCTGCAAAGTGTGTTTGGAAATGTAAGTTAGAAGAAAAGTTAATTCACGTGAGCATTAAAAAGGCTTCCTGTGGTCAGTTTTTCTTATGAGCTGTCTTTAAGGAAAGCACAAATAGTGTTTCAGTGGTTTAGACTTGGATCCAATGTGTATGTGTAGGAATTTGCTATACAGTACTTTTTTTGAGAGCAAGAGAGAGAAGGATGAGAGAAACAAGGAATTTCACTCCTGTTTTTGTCCAGTGGATGGCACTGTTGGTTCACATCAAGCTGCAAATTCTGCTTCTGCAGCAATACAATGTTTTATAGCTCAGGGAAACTGCTGAAGATATAGATTGCACAGTACAGTATTTATTATAGTAAAGGAAATGGTTATTTTATCTTTTGATCGGGTAAAGGAAGATATGTGCACTGACTGTTTCTATCTTTTTAAAAAATTATGTTTGTTCACAAAAAATGAGCTTCCTGGTTTTGAAATATTTGCTCACAGTGTTTATTCCCTTAAATAGTAAATCATTTTTATTTAATTTCAGATTGAAACAGCTTTTTTAATGAAGGAGGAAAAAAACTACTCAAGTCTGCAGTTTATACAACTATTATAAAATTACAGAGAATTTTTTTTTAAATAGTCATAGCTGACTGAATTACACCAAGCTTCAGTCTGAAATTATAGTGCTTATCCAGATACCTTTAAACAGTGTTAATTACTTTTAAAATGCATTTTTATAAATATTATGAGCAGGGAAAGAATATCAGGCATTTAGCTTCGGTTTAGAAATACCCATTAGTGCCTTTTATGATATGTTCTTGAAGCTCTTTTTGTTCGTACTGATAGATAGAATACTCATTTAGTTAGAATTTTGTTAGCATTTAATTATAGACCTTTATTGGGATACTTTAAAAGCTAAGCCATAAAGTAAGTCTTGGATCTTGGCAGAAGAATACCTAATTTTGTGGAAATAGCTGCAAAGCAAGCTATTTTAAAGTAACAGATTAAAAAAAAAAAGACCTAATGGATTGCAAATGTTAAAAGTAACACAAATTTGTAGCTTTTAAACAAAAACTAAGAAATCAATATGTTTCTTTTAATTTTTTGCTTACATTCTTGGTTTAGCTGAATGTTATCAGATTAACCAATTTCACTTTCAGATTTTTGTATGCTGGCATAACACTGCAAGAAAGGTTAATTTTAGTTTAAAAAAATATTTTCAGGACATTTTGAAAAGAGGATACATCTGTTAACTAAACTTAAGGTCAACTTTGACCTGGAAATGACTCTCCTAAAATGGAATGTGTTTCTTGTAGGGGTTGAGCTGTAGTGCTCCAGTACTTTTTCTCTTATTCTTTTTTCCTACCCACTGTATGGGGTAAAATCTCTTGCAGGTAGATGCACAGATAGAAGAGATGATTCTTGTATTTTATTATGACTGTAGGTGCATCATGCATAGAGGAATGCGTTACTACCCAGGAATATTGTGACCATGTTGCCTGCTAATAAATGAAATAGATGAGGGTGATTTAAATTCTGTCATCTTCACGTGGTGGTCACAATCTGCTCATTCAGAGAAGTGGTTTGCTTTCTGATTTCTAGTTGGGGTCATTTAAACAAGAACACTAACCCAAGCTATATAGCCCAGTAGTTATTGTGAAAATGGGCAATCAGAAGATACAAGTGCTTGTTGAATGTGGCTAAATGTGCCTTATCCAGGAATGAGGAACTGACTGGCATGTGGTATAGATTAATAATGTATAATACTTAGACTGGGGGATTTAGAGAGACAGAAATCACTGGCTTCTTATGATAGTAGACACGACAAGATAATGATATTGCTAGAGGAAAATAAATAGTGTAAGAGAGAGATATATAGTGGCTGGTATATAAAGTACTGTAGTGTTTAGTTAAGTACAACCATTGTTAAAATGATCAGTTAGAAGTAAAATTCAAATCAGCTGTATGCTGAACTGGATTTCAGACCATAATTAAAAATAAATGGAGACTATCTTCACTGGTCTAAAAGGAACTTGTATTAAAATTAAAATTCAGATTATGAAAGTGATTTATTTAAAAAAAAAATACAGACTGAAAATAGAGCCCAGTGTCATAATTTGCCTCATCTGAGAAATACCAGATTTTAATATAACTTTAAAAACCCAGCAAATTCTAAATTAAGGCTGGAATTTTTTACCTCTCTTTTCATAGTGGTTTTCTCCAGTATGTGTTGTGTAAATATAATTATCTGTTGCTTACAATATACAAACAGTCTTCAGTGCACTCATTTCTAACTTGTCCATTATTATATTCTGAATACTTACTTAAATCTGTTCTATTAGAGGGACCCCTTCCTCTTAATTGTTTTGCTTTGTTTCTTCTTGCATAGCCAGACAGCAGGTAGTGGAAGAGGTCCTTCCTGTCCTAGAATAATATTAAAGTGGGGTGACATATCATGTAATGTGTCCTTAAGATACTGGCTTAGTTTGATGCCTGGGGAAGATGGCTTTGTTGCTATGGGCTTCTCTACCTCAGTAGTGTAACTAAGGGGTGGGGAAGGTTTGTGCCTCCCCCACCCCCCAAAAAAATAGCAGCCATTGTAGCTGCGGCTGCCTGCAGCTGCAGTTGCCCTGTTCTAACTCTGATCTACCTTTTTTCTTCTTCAGTGTATAAAAACAAAAAATTATTGCTAAACATCTTCAACTGTTCCCTAATATTAATTACCTTTATAAGTTGTTATGTTTACTTGCACAAAAAAGTTGTATTTTTGAAAAATGCATGCAGGCTCAAATAGATTCCTCCTCATCAGGCATGGGTTCACTGGTGATTTAGTGAAACTGGCATGCCTTCAGCTGTCAGAGACGTCTTTTTTCACTGGTAATTTAAAAAGCCTTGTAAATGAGATGGAATGGAAACGCTGACAAACCTGTAACTATAACTGGGAAATAGAAATGTTATAATTAGGAGCCAATAAAGAGTTTGGGTGAAAGTTTTTCATACAGATGCTAATTAACCTATGAGGCAAGAGAACAAGGAGAATCATTGAAGCATGGAACAATAGTAAATTCAAGAGAATATTCATGCTAGAGAAGGCACGAAACCAGAGATTAAGAAAACAAAAAGAGCAGGCATGTAGGCTTCACTGGAGTCTTTCTTTTTCTGCTTGTATCTCATTAGGCTTCAAGGCTTCTTCAATTAGCAATACAGCTATAGCATGCTATTTTAATTTCTTTTTGCAGAATTGCAATGGCAAGAGTGCCACAAGGGTCTATCAGATAAATACCAAGTAGACTGATTCTCCTCCCCCCGCCCCAAAAGGATTACTGCCAAAGGCAGAGAATATAGGGGAATTTGAGTTTTTTTCTTTGTGCTTGGATTTTATTTTTTAAAGATTTTTTTCTCCCCTGTTGCTTTTCCGTCTATAGATTCAGGTCCTGTCTAGGGTTAGAACATTTTGACTGAAGAACAATTGTAGTGGAGGCATCATAAGAATCAAGAAAATGAAAGTTGAGAGGAGATGGGATTTTTAGTTGCTGTTCCAAACTCTTTGGGCAGGATCTTCAAACATACCGTGTTCTCTTAGGTACATTGTTCTCAACAGAAGTTGCTGAGTGCTTAGCTTTTCTAAATAGGAGCTGAGCCTTTTTCAAAAATCTGGCACACTGTAGTTTTACTTTAATGACTAGTATTCTGGATAAAGGAAGCCTTTATTCTGTACTTTTGCCCCTTCCATTAAGACTCTGGAGGTCTCGGAGCACCTTCCTGAGAAGTTCTTCTGCAATAAAATAGGGAAGCTCAGTGAGGCATTTCTGATGTTTCTGTTTTTAATCTTGGAAATACCTTCAAGGCATGATGAGGGAAAAGGGAAAGAAAGCTCTCTATTTTCACACATTGTACTGGTAGATACCTTGATCCTTTCCTAGATCACCAGTCCCATTGTTGCCACTGCTGGTGGAATAGACCCTGTAGTTTGGCCAGAATGCCTAGTAGAGGGATCCTCTCAGGTTATAGCTCAACTACAATCCAGAGGCCTGACTGCATCTCACACAGGGACACTCCAGCTAGTTGAAGCTAGTATTTGCCCAGGGTCTTTGGGGAGTTTTGAAGTTTGCACTGATCCTCGTGCAGTCAATGGCTATGTGGTTATAAGTACCTGAGTACAGCTCAGTTGGTACAGCTTGTAGCTAGACGTCTGGATTGCACTGTAGATTCACTATAAAGTTCATGGTGCTTCTGTGAGATGGGGAAAAGAGTTTTGGAAGCTGACTGGCTGCAGAGACCCAGAGCTAGACACACAAACCAAGATACTTTACTTCCAGTTTGGTGCTTAATGACTAGATCACATTTTCTTCAGCAAAAGGGTTTTCATTTGATGTGTTGCATTGTTTGCAGATACATGTTGAGTTTTGTAAATATCGATCTTAAATCTGCTTTGTAGATCTTTACAGAGCTAGTTATGGAAACTGCAATTCTCCCGTTTTAATAGTACTCCTAAAGGAGCAGTTTATTGTTCACTACAACTAGAAATATTACAGGAAATCAAGTTTAATAATTAGGTGTTAGATTGAGAGAAATGTTATTGTTAAAATGACTGATAAAGTGAGTGACTGCTACTGCTAAATCTTTAAGGCAAAAGCATTTTGTTTCAAGGGCTTTATCCATGTTGTTTTGAGACCAAACCGTTTTTAGTTATAGAGGGAAGTCACTGTCCTGGCACTAGACTGTCAATTATAACTAAAAACTACAAAAAAAGAAAACTTGTCATAATGTATTTAATTGAAATTTTTAATTTCACTAAGAGGAAGGCTTTAATACAGTGATATTTCTTATGCTTACATTGCTGATTATTTGCTGGTGATTTCCTTTCCTCTCTTATCAGCAGGCCACTGTGACATTATCTATACCCATACACATATTTGGGTACATATATACATACTTATGAGAATGCAAGTAGGTGTGTATAAACTTCCTTTATTCTCTTTGTATTAAGGCATGCAAGAATTAGGAATTATACAACAGAGTTTGAATCATGCAGACTGGAAGCTGTTTCCCTGGAATTTGGGGACTATCATCCACTAAAACCTATTACAGTAAGTTTCTTCTTGTGTCTTTCATAAAAATGTCCCTGGAAAGTAAAAACAACTGTTCTGGCAACTGCTGGCCTTGAAACAAACTGAGTTGCTGCTGAATTTGGTGGAAGACGGTGTTGTTTGCAACTGGTTGTAGTGCCAATGAAGTATGATAGGGATATTCCAGTAGTTTGTAGTCCCTCTGTTTTTGGAGTACCATGGTTTGATTTTGCTATTTATACAGTTCATAAGTTTGTTTGCTTACATTAGATGACTGTTATTTGCCAAAAACATCTCTGTAACAATGGTAGATAGTTTTTCTTAGAACAAACTCTATCCTGCAGAGCTTAGTGATACCAAATATTTTGATAAAATCTAAAAGATAAGATGAGGACCAAATCATGTTATCAGTGAATAATTGCTGGATGCACAACTTTTTGTTTGTTTGTTAGGTCACTTCCAAACCAGCTGTGTGTGTTTTTAAAACACTTTATAGAGTTTCAGGGATGTACCTGGGGCTCTATGAAATGCCCAAAAAAGAAACTAACCTCTTTAGAACAGAGACCTTAACTCATAATGAATATGATAAATGGACACCAGCTCTTGTTTGGGAAGCTGAGTAGCAAGATATTCACAGAAGATCTTAAAAGGAGGAGTTTTGAAGGTTGGATTTGAAAGGAAAGGACAGCTGATGCACAAAAAATTTGAGGGTGTACGAATCCTAAGGAGTGTACTAGAAGAATGGGCAGAGCTGTGTGTAGGAGAATTTGGAGAACAGGCTGGAGAGAAAAGAGCGAAAAGAAGAATAATTAGTTGGTGGGAGAACAATAGAAGGGAAAGATGTAAGATTATATCGACTGTTCTGTAGTCCGTGAGTTTGCAAAAATCAGTCATTGAAATGTTTTCAGAGTGTCTCTTGCTGCAGAGAGAAAAAGGTTTTATGATATGTGTGAGTATGGCATGTCTAGTGTACAGTTTCTTGCTTCTAGGAAAACTGCTCTTTGGATAATTCTTGTTCTTATTATTAGAGGATATGAATATAGAGTCTGAGGGGAAAAAAAAACTTTTATAATTGTTCTTCCTCAGGTTACTGAATCCAAGACCAAGAAAATGAGTCGGAAAGGAAGCACTTCCTCTACTTCCTCCTCATCTTCCAGTTCAGTGATGGATCCACTGAGCAGTGTGCTGGATGGAACTGATCCCTTGTCGTTATTTGCAGCAACAGCAGATCCAGTGACAGCTGCAGCTAACATGGTAATATTGAAGCGTGGTTACCTCAACTAAACTAACAAAGACGAAAACAGAACTATGTTTTCTGTGCCAGAACTTATAAGAGTTATTTTAGTTTATAATTTACCATATTAACTTATTGGAATACATCTGTTTACTTGCTTTCTTTTTCAATAACTTGGGTAATATGTAGGATGATGGAGTGACACATTAAAAACTAGTTGGTTCAGTGTCATGAACTTTCATAGGCGACAGTCTACTTAGTCAGATGTTATCTTTGAAAGCTCATGTCTCTCTGAATCAGTCCCTGAGCTGACACCCTGTTTTTCATTTTGGCTTATTTGAGACTGACATGGCTAATGGCCTCTGTGCTCTTTGGTAATATCGATCTCTTGTATTATAAACCGATGGAAGGTTTAGTGACAGCACAAAATATGATAGGTCTTAAAAAGTTTTAGTTTACTTAGCCTTCCTTTTACATATAAATTGAAAAATTACATTGTTTATACTCCTCCCTTCTTCCAAGGATAGTACACGAAAGAAACGAGATAAAGAGGACCATTTGGCTGTAGGCAGTGACTTTGAACCATGGTCAAGCAAACGTGGTGAAATCCTTGCTAGATACACAACAACTGAAAAACTCTCCATTGTAAGTGAACTTTTATTGCTTTTTGTACAAAATCTTCATAGACAGTGGGTACTGTTTGATTACTGTAGAAGACTACTTTGTGACTATTTAGTGAAGAAATGTACATCCTTTAATTTTCACTACTCATGTAGTGGCAAAAGATACCATCAACAGTTCTTTCAAATATTCAGGATAGAGTTTTAGCTGCTCTCTATACTGTGTTGTACTTCAGTTTTAGGCTGAACTCAAAAGTGTGCTAATCACTTACCTGAAAAAAACTTAGAGATGTAGTGGCTTTGAAGAACTTAGTTGTCATATTTTAATCTGTAAATTAGTAGAGATATAAAGGGCAGTGTTGAAATAAGCCTATGTTCTTGGAATATTTAAAAATAAGTTAATAGTTTGTAAATACATGCCTTCTAAAATGCTGTTGTTTCTCTGCAGAATCTTTATATGGGGTCTGAAAAAGGTGAGTAGTTACTCTATCAAATGGTATGGGAAACAGAACTTTTAAAAGGAAAAAATGCATGGCGAAGTATGGTGTAGACTTGCATTCGAATTAAGATTTTCCCTAGTTGTGAACTATGTATGCATGTACATTGTCTGATGGGGCTAAAGCCAGATTTGTTGCATATTTCTTGACTGACTGGCATGTGATTGTGCTGTTGGGGGAAAAAAATCTAGGGATCTTGTACTTTATTTTGTGGCTTAAATATCTGGACAGTTTCTCCCATTCCAAAGCCCCAGAATTGCACAATTACTTGGTGTTAAGCTTGTCTCTCTTTTTCCTGCTTTTCAGGAGGGAATGAAAGAGAAGTCTTTTGAATAGCTGATCAATCATTCTTTCTGCCTGAAAGCAAATCATTGAATTGGATCTTGTATACCACTAGTTCGGGGCTTGGCAACCTATGGCACGTGTGCCGAAGGTGGAATGCGGCATGCTTTTGATTGGCATGCAGACTGCTTCCTGCCCTTTGGGGTGGGAAGTGCTGTGCCCAGATGGAGCAGCACGTGGCTGCCTGGAAGCAGCCTTGTGCTGCTGCTGTCACCAGCCAAGTAAGAGCCCCTTGGACCCCAGACCCAGTCCGGCACCGCCACCAGCCCCTGCCAAGTGCTGCCCCCATGCCAGGAGCTGTTAGCACCCCGATGGCCCTGGCCCCAAGCCCCTGCTGCCAGCAGGCCCCGGCCCTGTCTGAGCCTGGCTCCAACCGGCACCACTGCAGCTGCTGGCTACAGCCCAGTGCCACTGCCAGGCCAGGGCCAGGGTCTGCGCAGGCCCCGGCCACATGCTGCCACTGGCAGGACATGGCCAGGGCTGTCGGCAGAGCCAGGATGGGGCCGGCTTCCTCACGGGCCCCGGCCACATCCTGATGCTGCCGATGGCCCTGGCCCAGCAGTGGCACTGTGCTGGGGCCAGCAGCGGTGGTGGTGAAGGCTGGGGCTGGGCCTGCCAGCAGCTGGCACCCCCACCGCTGCTGGGACCTGGCCCGGCGCGGCCCCAGCTGGCTGGATGGCGTGCCTGGTTGGGGCCAGGGCCTGAGCAGGTACGTGGCCCCAGCCCCATCCCAGCGCTGGTGGTGAGCCTGGCCATGGCTGGGACTACCACTGCTGCCTGCCCCGGCCTAGTGCTGCTGCTGGGCCAGGCATCGGCGATGGTGCTGGCTGGGGCCGTTGGCAGCGCTGGGATGGGGCCAAGCCCTGTGCGGGCCCCGGCCCCATCCTGGCACTGGTTACAGCCCCAGCAGTGGTGGTGGTGAGGGCTGGGGCCAGGCCTGCTGGAAGTGCCAGGATGGGGCCGGGGCTATGGACCTGCGCTGCTGGGCCGGGGCTGATGGCAGTGCTGGGATGGGGCTGGGGCCTGCGCAGGGCCATGGCTGTGGGCCTGCTCAGACCCTGGCCCCATCCCGGTGCTGCCTACTGCCCTGACAGTCAGCTGGGGCTGCGCTGGGCCGGCCTCAGGCCCCAGCCGCGGTGGTGATGCCAGCGGCTGGTGGGCCTGGCCCCAGCCCTCACCACTGTTGCCACCAGCCCCAGCACAGTGCCACTGCTGGACCAGGGCTGTTGGCAGTGTCGGGATGGGGCTGGGGCCAGCACGGAACCTGGCCCTATCCCGACCTTGCTGACAGCCCCAGCCACGTGCTGCTGGCGAGTCCCAGCCCTGCATGGGCCCAGCCCCAGCCGGCATCACCACTGCCGCCCGCTCCAGCCCTGTGTAGCCCCAGCCTCAGCGCGGTGCCACCATCAGCCCCATCCTGGCACTGGCGACAGCCTAGCTGCAGCCCCAGTCCCAGCTGCTGCGGGGCCCAGCCCCATGCTGCCAGTGGGCCCTGGCCCCAGCTCCAGCCCCGTGCTGCCCATGGCCAGGCTCCAGCCCCAGCCCCCTGTTGCCCGTGGGCTCTGGTCCCAGCCCCATGCTGGCCACGGCCCCAGCCCTGGTCCCAATGGGTGCAGTGCCCGCACCTGCTGTCTTCCTGGAGCCTGGACAGGGAGGCAGCAGCTGTTTGCAGCATCCTGGCTGCAGCTGATCCAGGTTCTGGGTAGCTGCTGATAGCCACAGAGCCTGGGCTGGGGGGCAAGGGGCAGCAGGGCTGGGGGGCAGGGGCAGCAGGACCACAAGCAGGTCATCCTGCCACGTACCCCCACCCTCATTTTGTTTTTCTGGCATGCTGGCACTCCGGCACCTTCCAAGGTAGGCATTGTGGTTTTTTTCAGCACTCCGGCCAAAATACAGTGCCTACCCCTGCACTAGTCTCGCTCTATACTGCTAGTCTCTTTTAGTAATTGGCTTTTGTATACCAAAATGTTACTTGTCTGTTACAATATTTTAATGGCATTCCTAGTGGGAAGAGCTGTGAATGTTGGGATAAGTAGTAGTGTGACTGTATAGTAAGTGGGAATTTTGGAATGAATACATGTCAATACAAAGGAACTGAAAGGTTGTCTCATCAGCAGATCTTGAAAGGGAAGCACAGAACCTGATTCTTTCAAATCAGGCTTCCATTTCTGCAGTTGCCAAACTGCTGCAACTACTATGAATTGTACAAGACAAAAAAGTGAATGCAGTCTTGGCTGGATTCAGATTTGTGCATGCAGGATTGGAGGTCTTGTTTGTTGAAAATTATGCCACTAGTCTCTTTTAGTAGCAATTAGGTAGGCGCCTTATGTGGTTGAGCCATTATTTTTATTATGAATGCAGCTTGATTGTTTAAATCCGACTCGCACCCTCTCTTCCCCCAAGTCTTACATAGTCAAAATGTTGAAAAACTTTAAGGACTCAAACATACAAATTATTACTCGTAGGCAAAGTTACAACTCCTGGCTCAGCAGTTTCTGAGAAGGTACGAACGAGGCTAGAAGAGCTGGATGACCTTGAAGAGGTGAGCAAGATTTTTGTTCAGGGAATGTCTCCATTTTAAAAGAAAAAAAGATAAAACCTCTGTAAAAGTAAAATAATTTACAAAACTTTCTGACCTATCCCAAAGGCCATGATTCTGTACACATTTATGTGCTGGTGCTTAAACTTTCAATAGGACTCATTTTGTGGATGAAGTTAAACCTGTATGTGATGACAAGATTGAGGCCCAGATGTTTTTAGTCTCATTGGAAACCAGTACCAAAAGGAAGAGAATGTGCAGGCTCCATATAGTGCATCTCCATATCTATTATACTAGATTAGATTAGACTAACAGCATCTGACCTCTTTTTTACATCATTGTCCCAGAGACTGACAGCTCTTCTAAATGAGCCCTGATTCAGTCAGATATTTGAGCACTGTTTAAAGTTAAACAATTGATATGGTCCACTAAAATCATGCTTATGTGCCTTACTGTACTGGGGCATGAGGTGGTCAGGACAGATGTTGGAATAGTTCAAAAAGGAATTCTTTATTTCTGCTGAAGTAGGGTATTTCTGTATTGTGTTCTGTATTTCTGTCCTGTTGTCTTAAGGCTTCTGTGTTTGGGTTCTGAACATCAGCTTGGATTTCATGGTTCTCACAATAGTGTACTAGGTTCACGATGCAAAATTGGTTTCTCAAAAATGTAATTACATGTAGGCTAGGTACTGTTAGTGGAGGGATAACTGCATACACCAGAAATGTAAAGGAACAGTGGCTGATGGATTTCATCTCTTCATCTGCCAGTTTATTGTACTGGTGCTTGTCCATAGGACTGGAAGGAAACCCCTGCATTACCAAGCCCAGTCCCCTGGTGTTGTAGGCAGTGACAGCAGATTGTCCTGCTTATAAACTGAGCAAAGACCATTTTAAAAGTAGCTTCTTCTGTCCCACTGCTGCTATGAGAAGACTGTTCCAGAGCACAAATGCTTGGATGGTTAGAAACCATTTATTAGCCAAAATGTATTTATGCCTCGTTTTAATATCCATCTGTTTATGTGCCAACATTGTCCTTTAGCTTGAACAGCTTGACTACTCCATGTTTATACTTCCCCTGCTCCTCATGTATTCCCGATACCTACACCTATATCATCATCACCTACTGTAGTTCTGACTTGACAGAATTTAGGCTTTCTTTTTATTTTTCACAAATGAATAGTTGTGAATTTGGCTCTTAGTTTGTGGCAGTAACTCTTGCTCTAGTCTAGCACACCACTGTATGTTACACTTTGATTTTTGGTTAAGCAGCCATATAATTTATAATCAGTGGTATTCAGATGAAAAGGAACTTATGCATTACAGGATTTCAGACTTGTTGTCTGTCTTATCCCCAAAGTAACCAAGAGACATTTTGAGTGCCTGTCCACATGCAGTGAGGCCATCTCCAAAGCACTGTAATTACAGCATATCAGAGCAGACTCAGTTAATCAAGTCTGCTGGAACATGGTAATTACTGTGCTCTGGCAGACTCCAGTGTCATGTGTATCAGTGTCCCTGCATGGAAAAATGATGGTGGGGGTGCTTTAAAGCTTGTTTGAGGAGCTTTAGTTAAAATGTCCCTGCTGTCATTTTTCAGCACAGAGATGCTGATACATGTGACGCTTCTGGCGCTTTAAGCAGAACTGCTTTTGGAGCCACTCTGATTAAAACGCTGCCTCACCCCGCCTCCCTTCCAGAGCACGTGTATAAACACTATTTTCATAAATTCATAGATTGTAAGGCCGAAAGGGACCTCAGAAGATCATCAGGTCCAGCCCCCTGCACCAAGCAGGAAAGATAACTGGGGGTCAGGTGACCCCAGCAAGGTGTCTGTCTAGTCTCCTCTTAAAGATTTCCAGGGTAGGTAATTGCACCACCTCTGGAGAGAGCTTATTCCACAGTCTGGACACCCTGGTTGTGAAGGAGTTTTTCCTAACGTTGAGCCTGAATCAATCTTTCAGGAGCTTGTAGCCATTACTCCTGGTTTTCCCCTCGGGTGCCCTGGTGAACAGTTGTTCACTGAGCCCTTGATGTACTTCCCTAGTGTGGCAGTAAGCTGCTACCAGGTCCCCTCTCAGCCTTCTTTTTCTCAGGCTGAAGAGTCCCAGATCCTTCAGCCTTTCCTTGTATGGCTTGCCTTTTAAGACTCTGATCATACGGGTGGCTCTTCTCTGGACTCTCTCAAGCTTGTCCATGTCCTTGTTAAAATGTGGTGCCCAGAACTGGATGCAGTACTCGAGCTGAGGTCTCACTAGTGCTGAGTGGAGTGGGAGAATCACCTTTATATTTAAGTTGGTCACCAGGTCGTCTCCTTTGGCCAGGACCAAGTCTAGCAGAGCATCACCTCTGGTTGGCTCATGCACCACCTGAGTCAGGAAGAGTTCCTCGACACAGGTCAGGAAAGATCATGACTGATCCTACTTGGCCGAGTGTTCCTCCCAGGTGATGCCTGGATAATTAAAATTGTCCATGACCATGTCATGTGCACTTCTGGCCTCAGTCAATTCTCAGGTGAACTCCAGATAAAGTTCTTCCCCCTGGTTTGGTGGTCTGTAGTATACACCTAGAGTTAGGTCTCTTTTGTACCTCCCCAACTTGACCCAGAGGGTTTCAAGCTGTCCATTTTTGGAGCAATGCCTCCACCTTTTTTCCCCACCTAGTTCCTTCTATGCAGGATGTAGCCCTCTATAGCTATGCTCCAGTCATGTGAGGAGTCCCACCAGGTCTCTGTTAATCCCTACTAGGTCATAATGAACACTGGAGAGTAGGAGGGCTAGCTCTTTCTGCTTGTTCCCCATGCTCCTGGCATTAGTATATAGACACCTGAGTCCTACTGAGGCCCTTGTCTTTCTATCCTGCTGATGGCCAACTATATTCTCTCAGCTCCTGCAAACATGGCTCTCCCAGTGTCCCTATCTACAGGGCTTAATTGTATGTTGGTCCCTGGACATGTTTGAATTTGTGTATCCCCATCCCCTAGCAATCTTAGTTTAAAGCCCTGTCCAGAATATCTGCCATCCTGGCAGTGAACAGGGTCTTATTTTTCCTCATGCGGTGGATGCTGTCCCTTCCCAGGAGTCCTCTCTCCCTGAAGTGCGTGCCATGGTCAAAGAATCCAAAGCCTTCTCAGTGGCACCAGCATTAAAGTTGCCAGTTCGCTTCCTTGATGCGTCCTTCCCTTCTGGGACCGTGGCCTGAAACAGGGAGCACAGAAGAAAAGACTACCTGGGCCCCCAACCCCTTGAGTCCAGCCCCCAGAGCCCTGTAGTCACTCATGACCCGGTCTCGATTACTTCTGGCCACGTTGTTAGTTCCAACATGGATGAGGATCATGGGGTAGTAGTCAGAGGCTGGACGAGCCTGGGGATCCTCTGTGCTACATTCCGGATGCGAGCCCCTGGGAGGCAGCAGGCCTCACGGGCTAGGGGGTCCGGACAGCAGATGAGTCCCTCAGTGCCCTGCAGGAGCGAGTCTCCTACCACCACCACCTTGTGCCTCCTCTTGGAGGTAGCAGCAAGCTGCTTACCTTCCTCCTCTTCTGGTGTCACCATCAGAGCCACCTTATGTGTGTGGGGGGGAGTGTACTTGTTGTGCAGGGCCAGGGGAGGAGCAGCCCTGACCTTGCATTTCCTGGAGCGTGAGGTGACTGTTTTATTTCAGTTACTGCTTTAACTTAATAGAAAGTGAACCATAACTCTTCATAAAAACATAAAGGAGTAAAGAATTTCATTTAGAGGTAGCGGCTTAACAGCATGTGGGTCAGTTTAGGTTTGTGTTCTTGGAGTCCATTTTATTTTTCAAGAGGTTTTGGTTAAGATTAGAGGTGAACTGATATGAGGAAAATTGAGAGTATTAGCAGTCAGCTTTTTTATCTGATGTGGCTGATAAATGCTGCGTAAAAGTGCATAGTGGTGGGAGTGGGAGTGGGGCAGAGGCAAGGGCAGGTGTTGTCCAGCTGGGGTGGGGCAAAGCATGGGATAGAGCTGTGGCTAATGCGGGGTGGAGCTCCCACCGCTGCACGCGCCCTGGCAGGCTATGGAGGGGGCGTGTGTCCCTGGATATGTGCGTGGGGCAGGGGTTGACTGCGGCTGCAGACTGGGGCCAGAGCTGCTCTGGGCCCTTCCTGGTAGGTGACTGGGCCTGGCTGCATTCGGGGCAGGTGGCAGTGGTGGTGCTGGGAGGGTAGGTTGTGGGGGGGCTGCAACCACCCCAAAATTAGCTGTAACCCACCCCTCCATTGTCCTGCTCCCAGCGCTAAGACCGCTGCCACCACCCATCCCAAGCACAGCCTGGCCCAACCCCCTGCCAGGTAGAGCTCAGTGCGGCCCCAGCCCACAGAGGCAGCCTGCCCTGCCCTGCACGCAGATCTAGGGGCACACCCCCCCGGCCCCTGTGCCCTCCTAGGGTGTGTCAAGTGGCAGGAGCTGCCACCCCCATGTCCCCTGGATGAGCTGTGGCTCTGTTCTGTGCCCCGCCCCACCCTGGCTGGGGAGCGCCTGCCCCGGCCCCCAGCACCCTG
>NW_017729016.1:11146396-11147713 GCF_001723915.1 Gavialis gangeticus
CCCCCTCCCTCCCTCACTGCAATGGCCTCAGTCTGCCCCCGCCACCCTCAGTCCCCACAATAAAGTTACCAGCCAGACACTGCTCTCCAGGCTGTGTGGCTGCATATCGGAATCAGATTGGTATCAGCCAGTATGGCTCCTTAAAAATAAGCCGTCAGTATCAGCCCCCAAAGCTCTATCGGTGCGCCCCTAGTTAATGTTTAAAGAATATAAGATGTAGAAGGAGACTGTCAAGTACTACATCTGTTTGTTTAAATGTCCATTGCGTTTGTCCTTGAATTTTCATCCTATCTTTTTGGCAGGTATTGAATACTGATGTTTACTGTGTTATGCTTTATTTTTGTTTGGTTTTTACACCAGCATCAGTGATGTCAACAGGAGCGTTTCCAGAAGTGCTGGGAATATTTATCAGCTGAAATGGGCTGTGTGCCTAAACTAGAGCTCCACATGCATGAATTTTGGGGACTTTTGTTGGTGGCTCTGATCTCTTCAGTTTTGGGCTATATTTGTTAATGAGCAGCTGCAGTAAAACATAAGGGGAAGTACCTGACATGCAGTCTCTTATTCCATCACAGTGGGATAATGAAATTATATAGGGCAGTACGGGCTGCTATAATGGGAGACAATGAACACCCTGAAAACTGTGTCCCGAGTTGCTTAAACTTGTCCAGAGCAGCTTAGAGCTAACAATTGCAGGCATATGGAAGAGTTGATCCCTAGAATGGAGAGTAGAGAGCGTCTGGGTCCTGTGCCCATTATTGTCATTCAGGTGCTGTGGAGGTGGAATTCTTCTGAATCAAATGCAAAGGTACAACAAGAGCCAGACTAGTGGGACTGGATGAAATAGATTGGGATGATGGTCCTGGGTAGTAAAGGAGAAGACTGAAACTTGAGGCTGGGGCTGGGGACTGGATTGACAGAGCAAGAACTGTGGGAATGGGAGTCAGCATGTTTCATAGTTTCATAGTTTCTAGGGTCGGAAGGGACCTGAGCAGATCATCTAGTCCAACCCCCTGCCATGGCAGGAAGAGCACTGGGGTCAAACGACCCCAGTAAGGTGATCATCCAACCTCCTCTTAAAAACCCCCAGGGTGGGAGCCTGCACCACCTCACTTGGAAGCTGGTTCCAGACCCTAGCCGCCCTGATCGTGAAGTAGCGCCTCCTGATGTCCAACTTAAACCTTCCCTCTGCCAGCTTGTGACCATTGTTCCTGGTCACTCCTTGCGGCGCTCGGGGGAACAGGGACTCCCCCAGCGCCTGCTGATCCCCCCTAACCAGTTTATAACAGGCCACAAGATCCCCCCTCAGCCTTCTCT
>NW_017729016.1:11148506-11153567 GCF_001723915.1 Gavialis gangeticus
TAGAGTGCCACTCCTCCCCCTCTCTTTCCTATCCTGTCCCTCCTGTACAGCCTATAGCCCTCAACATTCACCGCCCAATCATGCTTGGAGTCCCACCAAGTCTCCGTAATCCCCACAATGTCCAGGCTGGTGTCAGCCAGCAGGAGGGCAAGTTCCTCCTGCTTGTTCCTCATGCTACGGGCATTAGTGTAGAGGCATTAGTGTAGCAGGGAGAGAGGCAGTAGATGGAACATGGGACATGGATCTCATGTGCAGTCTGTGTTGGGGGAGAACTGGCAGTGGGAAAGGATAGATTCCAACTAGAATGGAGGATTGGGGGGCTAGAAGGGGAAGAGGATGGGGATGAGGAACGAGGTACAGATTAGGAGTAAGAGGGCAGAAGAGACAAGTTTGTGGGAAACAGAAGGAGGATCTTTGACCACTAAAGCATACTTTTCCCCCCAGAGCCTGGAATGAACCTGTGATTCTCAAAGTCACTATTTCCCTGCTGTTGTCAGATATCTGAGAAACTCGCAGGCAGCACATCTAGAATTTAAGAAGGCCTTTGACACTGTCTCTCACCCCATCCTCATCAATAAATTAAGCGACTGTGGCATTGATGCCTACACAATTGGATGCGTAAAAAATTGGCTGATGGGGCGCACCCAGAGAGTAATGGTGAAGAGGTTGTACTCAACCTGGTGAGATGTGAGCAGTGGGGTACCCCAGGGCTCAGTCCTCAGGCCCGCACTGTTTAACATCTTTGTCAGCAACTTGGACGAGGGGGTGGAAAGCACGCTGTCCAAGTTTGCTGATAACACTAAAATGTGGGGTGAGGTGGACACACTTGAAGGGAGAGAGGGCCTGCAAATAGATTTAGACAGACTACAAAAGTGGGCAGACAAGAATAGGATGGGGTTCAACGTAGACAAATGCAGGGTGCTGCACCTTGGGAGAAGGAATCCACAGCATACATGTAGGTTGGGGAGTTCCCCTCTTGCAAGCACAGAGGTGGAAAGGGATCTTGGAGTCATTTTTGACTCCAAGATGAACATGAGCTGCCAATGCCAGACTGCAGCTAGCAAGGCCGGCCATACCTTGTCATGCATCCAAAGTGCATCTCAGGCTGGTCCAGAGAGGTGATCCTCCCCCTCTGTGCGACTTTGGTCAGGCTGTAATTGGAGTACTGCATCCAGTACTGGGTGCCACGCTTCAAAAGAGATGTGGCCAGCCTAGAGAGGGTTCAGAGGAGGGCCACCTGCTTGGTGAGAGGGCTGCAGGACAGGTCCTGCGAGGAGAGACTGAGGGACCTGAACCTGTTCAGCCTCAGCAAGAGGAGGCTGAGGGGGGACCTGGTGGCTGCCTACAGACTCATCAGGGGAGATCAACAGCAAATAGGTAGAGCCCTTTTCTCCCCAGCACCACCTGGGGTGACAAGGAACAATGGTAATAAGCTGAGGGAGAATAGGTTTAGGTTAGAGATCAGACGGCAATATTTTACAATTAGGATGGCCAAAATCTGAAACCAGCTTTCCAGGGAAGTGGTCGTCGCCCCTACCCTGGGCAAATTCAAGAGGAGGTTTGATGATCACCTGTCTGGGGTCTTGTGAACACAGCATTCATTCCTGCCTGTGGCAGAGGGTCAGGCTAGATGATCTGTTCAGGTCCCTCCTGACCTTAGCTACTATGAAACTATCTGTCTAGTGTTGGTCCATCTATAGGTAGCGGTAGTTGGTTCTCATCACTAAATCCATTACCTGAAGCAGAAGAAGACATTACAGTGAATCACGTTGCTGACAACCCATGATGGTAACATTATGATGCCACATGTTGGAATTGCATTTGTTTTGTAGATTTACTCCCATGTGCAAAACAGTCTTACAGACGGAGCATTAATAATTGCATGCAGAACGTAACCATGCAATATTAGGAAAATTCCAGAAGTGTTAGGAAATTCCAAATTGTAGTTTCATCGGCAATGGATTCTCTCTCTAATAGATCTTTATTTTTTTATATTGCCAGGGTTCACAAAAAGAGTTGTTGAATTTAACTCAGCAGGATTACATAAATCGAATTGAAGAACTCAACCAGTCACTAAAGGATGCCTGGTCCTCTGACCAAAAAGTAAAAGCTCTAAAAATAGTTATCCAGGTAAGTTTTTACATATGTTTATGCTATACAGAAATAATGAGATTTGGAGCAAGCTTGGCTTTTTTTTTCTAGTTGTCCTTCCCTGGTCTCCCTTCCCCTAAAAATAGATTTTATTCTAGTGACAAGATTGGTTCAGTTGTGTGAATCCTGCTTGTAATTTTGATGGTAGAAATGAGACTTGGAAACCAGGTGTATAGTTTGTGTGTGGTATGTGCATATTCTAAAAAAACCAAAAAAACCTAAACTGCATTATTACCATAAGTAGTTGGAGAGTCCATTACTGTCAATAACACTGTAGTAAATGACAGGATGATTCTATATGTAGGGTCCTTATATCTAGGAAAGCACTTAAACATCCTCTGTGAAACTTCTCACACACTTAATGTGAGATTGGACAAAACATGAGGATGGGCTGCAAGGAATAACTTTGAATAGGAAGAGGCGGGGAAAGACAGAAGTCTAAAAAAAAAAAACCTGGTATAAATAATGATGTAAATATGCAACTGTCTGCAAGTTACTAATGCTAACTTGCCTGTTCTTATTATGGTAAAATCCTTTTGGTTTTTATTTTTTAACTCCAATTAGAGCTCTATCAGGGAAGTAATATCCAAGCGAATGTGGTTTTCATAAAAATTGGGGTCCTTGAATATCCTGTATTATTTTGTACTTTGAAATGTATCTTTGTAAAATGTTTAGGGGAAGAGAGAAGTCTGGGTGAGTATTGTGCTAATATTTGAAAAAAAACAGGTGTCTGGGAAATGGGGCTCTTTCCTTACCTTTTTGTCTTTATAGATTCTAATGTTTAGGTTCTTCTACAAGTATTCATTCTTGTAAAGAAAGTGGCATTGCATCCATTGTTCCCTGGACTCTATAGAAACTGACTTAGGTCTCATATAAAAATCTGACTAAATTCAGGTTCCAGCCGTAGTGTTTTAATTCTTGACTATGTGTTGGTATACTTTTGAGAAAGTGAGTACAAAAAGATAAAAAAAAACAAACCTATTGTATTGAAATACAGGATAATAAAATAGGAGCCTTTAAGATAATTTCTCTGATATATGCAGAGTATTAATAGGTTGGAAACAGTACATCTGTATCTGTAAGATGCACATCATACTATTTTGGGTTTATATCAAATGTACGTTTCATGATTTGTTTCATTGCTCTTGCTCAAGTATACAAATGATAAGAGTATTTGGTGGAAGTTAAGATCCTTTTTCTAGTATGTTCAGTTGAAAGTAGCTGCCAAGTGGGTCTGCAGGTTTTGCACCAGATATTTGGAGATACAAAAATCTACTTGACTTATCTTCCAATAAAAACATTTTTTTCCACAAATGGCATGCGGCAGACCACTGCTAGCTTCCTTTCAAGGTCTGTTATTGGCTTACAAAGTAAACACTAACCAAGGAAGGTTGTGTCGGATTCCGAAGAAACCGTGGTGTGAGCAGCTTGCGGTGTAGATTCTGCATGGAAAATGCTTGAAACCAGCATGTGTTTTTTCCTAAATATTTCTCTTGGCAATAATTCTGTTTGGCTTAATTTATTGATTGTGCCCTAATGCAGCATTCTCTTAGTTTCCAATTCATCTGTCTTCAAATAAAATAAAGCCCATAGAACATCCTGTCAGATGTTTTATTTAAAGGGTGCTTGGATCTAGGGCCTCATCACTGTTGTGTCACTGCAATGTGTTCTATGCAGGTTAGGAACATAAAATAAGAATAGTAAATATCTGTAAGGGTGATAGCTGTTATATTTTCCTTAATGAGGAAAGTTGTTTTTGAGATTTCTGTGGAAGTTGCCTGAAGCTAAAGTCACATGTAAAGAAACCTTTGTTTTGTTTTGTTTTGTTTTTAGTTAAGCTTTTTGATCCTTACTAGTTTTGGTTTATTCCTGGTTATAGAAATGAGACTACTGATATTGATGACGGTTGATTTTATCCTAGGCAACGTCCATGCTTATGGTGTTCTTTGTATTGTATTGTAATGCTCTAGTATTCTTTGTAATGGCTGACTTTAAGGATTATTTTTGTCTGCAGGGATATTGCATAATGGATGGGGGAATCTCTAGTTTATTCTGTACTGCTGCTTAAAGTAATGGAGAGTGGTACAGTATAGTTGCTTCTCTTCCCCAAATAGTCTTATCTCAGCAGGTTATAACTGTCATGGAGGTCCAGGGGAGAGATGCCAAACTGAGTGCTCCCATCATGTCAGTAATACCAGCTGTAGATTAGTTTCTACATCCAGCAGTAGAATAACTTGGTTTGGCCCTTAGATTGGTTTTTAGTTAATATCTGGTATAGTATCCAAGTCATTCAGAAGGAACAAGAATGAAAAACTCCTTATATTGCTGGTTCCCACTATGGAAAGTAAAAACAAATTAACCAATTTTACTGGAAAGCAGATTTCACTGGAACAGGTCTCCTTTAAGTTCTGCCTTAGTGGCCTGAAAATGAGCAGTATTCCCTACTTCTGCCAGACATTTCTTGAGGCTTGTGTGACCATAGCACTCATGAGTCCCAATCGGGTCAGGTCTCCATTGTGCTGTAGTCTGTACAGACACACAGAAGAGGGAGGCTATTACTTACACAGCTTAACAAGGAGGTTGGTATAGTAAGAGAAGGGAGTATAGAACAACACTAATCCAAGCTCTTTTTGCTTAGGGTAGCTGAGTGCATGTTTCATGTGTGTAATAAGACAGTTGGTAGAAGTAATCTCAGCTCGTCACCTGTTTGTCCTTTATTAGATTGAAGTGTTCAGTTGGCTTCACAATAGAAATGAGTTTTAAGGAGGATAAAGTAGTTTTAAGGATTTGATTTAGGAGAGGAGGGCTCATGTGGTAGAAAGTGCAAAGGTGCTGGTTCTACAAGTGGATAAAATAGACTGATCAAATGAAACAGGATTACAACTAAAATAAATTGCTCTTTCTTCAACT
>NW_017729016.1:11153820-11160894 GCF_001723915.1 Gavialis gangeticus
CAAAAAGTAAAAAAACAAATGAAATACTGGCCAATGTGAATTGCCACTTTCTATTTCAGCCTGGTGAAGTAATTGAATAACCTGATTTAATTTAATGAAGCACATAAAATGGTTCAGGGGTTCTGTACTAATGATGCACAATGTTCATCTGTGCTAATTTGGAAATGGCTCTTTTGTGGGAGGTGATATATGTAAAGAATTACTACTTATGAGTTGGCCTTTAGATGAGGTCAAAGATGGAATATACCAGAGGCCATCCTTAGAAGTGATAAGGCTGTAATGCTGCTAGTCTTGGGGAAAAGCTACCTAAGGTCAGGTTTATTTTTAAGTGCTGGATCTACCTTTGAAAATGGTTTACATTTGTAAATATCATTGGTTACAATAACAGAGGAAATAAAACAATAAATCCATCATGGTTGGAGTTCAGCAAATGATCCATGACTTCAGATGATTGATATTTGGCTGTAGCAGTATGGAATTAGCAATATTGTTTAAAAACAGACTACCATGAACAGCATTGTGACCTGAGATTAATTTAATTAACGAAAACATGGTACCTCAGAGCTCTTGTTGGAAGGGAAAACGTAAAACATAACTGTGACTGAAGTTGGACACATGACTTAATAAAGCATCCTGCTTTTTATACACAGCTGTATACCTGTGCAGTGTGCCTAACTATCTTACATGGTGACCAGCCTGAACATAGCGTGTCAAGCGTTAGAAAAAAAAAAAAGCTATCACAAAGCTTTCCAAAGTAAGTAGAAAGGATGATCCTAAGACAAGGTGCCCTGTAAGACCATGCTTTGTGAAAATCTGAGCAGTTTGAATATCTGTATTGCACATTTTTACTTAAAAAATTGAACACTTTCTCATTGGTCTGTGAATGCTGTCCATGTATATACTTCTCACTTGCAGCTTCCTCCTTCACATGCTTCTTGTTATGGATACTATTCTCTAAGACTGAATATTAGTGGCATGTGTTTAGGCTACTGAAATATTATAACTAGTTCTGGTGATTATGGGAGTGAGAAGCAGTAATTCAGTATTTAGAACAGTGTTTCCCAACCAGCGTGCTGTCAGAAATGAACAGACGTGTTGCGGGATTTTGCCATGGCAATGTGTTGCAATGGGTATGAGGATGGGGAATGCCTTAACAGGTGTGCCATGGAAAATTTGTATTAATGTATATGTGCCTTGGGTTGGAAAAGGTTGGGAAACACTGATTTAGAAAACTGTGTGCATGGGACAGCCTCACTGAAGTCTCATTAATACATATTCCCTTTCATTTAAAATGCTTTTTAGCACCCAAGGCCTTCTTATCATGGAGGTAAGCTGTTTCCGTAGCTAGAGGTCAAGATCATGATGTGTTCATCCTGAAGGGGATACATTTATTTCTCAGAAATGAAACATACAGCAACAGGCAAGAAACCTATTTCATCAAAACCCACAGGCATCTGATTTCAGGCGTTATGGACTTGGGGCCAGATTATAAGAGGCTGTTATGGGGAGAGCACAGATGAAGCTGCTGCTTCTCTGCAACTCACTCCCTAGCTTCATGCACCAGTTTGTCATAGATCTTGTCTACTTGATGAAGCTGCTGGTCAGTAAATAGCTTCTTTGAGGGGATACTACTAGATATGCTAACAGCACCAGGAGTTCTGTTAGTATTATTGTCTCCATGTGACACATCTTTTAAAGGTCTTAACTTATGTTTATGTTTGGTGCACAGTAGGGCTGTACGAAGCTTCAGGTGGTGATTCGATTCGGAGGAGATTTGGCCTGATTTGGTGGCTGAAACTCCGAATTTGAATCGGATCAGGGACCAATTAAAAACTCTGAATCGATTCAAAACTCTCTGAATCTTTGGAAAAGATTTGGAGAGTGTCAGTGATTTGGGCAGTCCCTGCTGGCTACAGCAGGAAGCTGGAGCCAGACTTGGAGCTGGTAAGTAGGGGGGGGAGGAAGAGCTGGGGGAGGGGACTGTGGGGGACCCCTGCCAGGCCCTATCCCCTGCCTGCTCCTTCAGACCCCGACCCCAGCAGCTGAATCTCCAAATCAGATTTGGCCAAATTGATTTGGGGCAGAGATTCAGATCACCAAATCAAAAACACTGTCCCCTGAATTAGCCGAATCCAAAGTGAATATTAGCTGCTTCGCAAAGGCCTAGTGCACAGCTGCATCTGTGTACATGCTAGATCGTACTTAAAATACACATTAGCTATTTTTTTTAGTGTAGCTGTGGTATGGATATGTGCAATATAGAGGCTCAGAAATTGATAGTGATGAGCATCATAAAAATAACATAAATACACTTTTTAAAAATAAGTGACACTTCCTGTGTGTTCTTTGCCAGAAGAATGCATAGCTTATGAAATGATGTACCAAGGATTACACGGTATAAAGGAAGACTGTTCTGGTTAACTCTTCTGGCAATGGAGAACGGCATGTTAGAACGAAAGAATCCTCTGCAGAAAAGGACCTGGGGGTTACAGTGGACAATAAGCTGGATGAGTCAGAAGTGTGCCCTTGTTGCCAAGAAGGCTAACAGCATACTGACCTGTATTAGTAGGAGTATTGCCAGTAGATCAAGGGAAGTAATTATTCTGCTGTATTCTGTACTGGTGAGGCCACATCTGGAGTACTGTGTCCAGTTTTGGGCCCCCCAATAGCTGGGAATGATGTTGTTGGGAACGGTCCTGCTTTGAGCAGGGGATTGGACTAGATGACCTCCTGACATCCCTTCCAACCCTTATTTTCTGTGGTTCTGTGTTTGTAGTGCAGACAGACATGGGACATAAATGTGCTGCCAGCTGAGACCAGAATCCTTGGTTCCTTTTTGTCTTACTTACATTTAAAGCGTTTTACAGAAATGCTTTAAAAATATACAAACCAATCTGTACCCTCTTTTTTTTTTTTCTAGTGTTCCAAACTTCTTTCGGACACAGCAGTAATCCAGTTTTATCCAAGTAAATTCGTATTAATTACAGATATACTTGATACTTTTGGTAAGTATTTTAAAATGTTACTTGCTTGATATCACCTGCCTTAAATATTTAGCTTTACTAAAGTGTATAAATAGTTATGCACAATGTACTGTTAATTCCTTTACTATCCTTGACTAATAATCTCAAGGAATTAATTATAAGCCAAGATGAACTATTTTAGTTTGTAGGCATTTTTTTGTTAACGGCTTTCATGGAAAATTGAGCAGTTCCAGGTTTTTCTTAAGATCCCTTTCGACTATGAATCTATTAGGAACCTTGGATTCCTTCTGCACTCCCCTGACAGGGCTTAATTTGGTTTTGATTAAGAATACTATTTCCTTTCCCCATGCCTCTAGTTGGGTCCATTCTGTATGTTTAAAGATAGTGGTCTGATAAGGCATCCTTTGGTACTCACAGTTGCCCTCACCTATCCCATTTGCTTTTTTTCCACATGCATCTCAGCCTCTGTAACTTCTTGGTCTAGGCTAGAGTCGGGAATAAATTTGTGCTAGATATTGTTGGTGATATTGGATTTTTCAGCAGCCTTTGATGCGATTGGTAGAATAGCTACTTCTACAACTGAGGAACAGTGCTCTGTGTTAGGAACCATTTTCCATTAGTTTCAGTTTTGCCTTGCTGAAGTAAGCAAGTTGCTGGTGATGGTAGGAATCTGCTCTATCCAACTTCTGTCTGATGTACAAGTAACTTTTCTTATATACAGAGCTTAGCAAAGTTAAAGTAGCGAACGTAGTTTGATATAATTTTCTGCATCTGGTCTGGAATCCCATCGATCTCCAGTCTGGAGATATGCTCACAAAACATCAGACCTCAGATCTGTCTTACACGTAATCCATGGCAGACAAAAATCCTGCCAGCTTTTCTGTTGATGTGAGGATCTTCTGTTTCTTGATAATCTTACTGCAAGAAAACAGTTAAAAGTATCACTACTTTTGCCAGGTGAAGTTCCCTGGCACTGTTTTTCTTCTTGGCATGTAAGCCTTAGTAGTTTATAGTCTGTATAATTACAGTGATTTAGAATTACTTTCCAATATTTCTTCTCCATTGCTTATGGATAGCGCAGAAAGCAGTAGCATGCCTAACTGCTGGCTTGTGCTGCTCAGTATAGTATACCTATGTATCTAGGAAGTGATTTTTAAAAGTTAAGAGAACCAGCTTAAGACTTCTCATGGGGGAGGAACATAGCAATATTTGAAATCCTTTTTGTTTTTACCATCCAGCAGTGGGATATCTCCTGTTCTGAGGCTACCCTCCTTGCTTATCTTAGGTAATCAGGGATTGAATTGTGGTGGTAGCATACATGTGGAATCAATACTCCTTTTCTAGATGTTGATCCTGTCTCCTTTCTCCATGACTTGCAAAACTTCTAAGGCAATGGTTCTCAAGCATTTTAGGGTATAATGCAGCTGCACAAAAGGCAAATACAGTTTGGGATGCATCAATAGAAGCATTAGGTGCAAGAAATGGGAAGTGATAGTGTCTCTCTACTTGGCATTGGTTAGGCTTCATTTAGTGTAGTGGGGTTCAGCTTTTTTCCCTGGAGGACTGCATGGGCAGTGCCCCATCTGTCCGTGGGCTGGATCCCATCAGTGGTCCTAATCCAGCACTGGGGCCAGTGCAGTGGGCACCATCTGGCCAGGTGGAGGGGGTAAGGGAGCTGCCCAGCTGCAACCCAGCCCCATGGGCGGGGGGTGGGAATGGGGCATGGCTTGGCCTTACAGAAAAGAAAGACCATGGACCAGCCCCAGTCCAGTCCTGCAGGAAGGATGTGTGGCTTGGCCCCGTGGAGGGGGTGGGGGGAAGGAGCATGGCTTGGCCCCAACCCAGTGCTGATTCTGGGTTTGGGAATTTGGCAGAAGGAGGGTGACTATATTAATGGTCCTTCCCCCACCACCAAATTTCCTGCTCCATGGGGAGCCCTGTGGGCCAATGGCTGCACTGAGCACCCCTGATCTGGAGTACTGTATGCACTTTTGAGCTTCACATTTTAAGAAGGGACTGGAGCAGTTAAAGGGTCCAAAGGCTTGGGAGGCAAGTCAGACAAAAAGAGACTGAAGGAAATAGACATGTTCAGCTCGCAGAAAAGGTGCTTCAGGGGGAACATGCTAGCAGTCCTCAAATACCAGAATGGATGCCATAAAAAGAGGGAAAACACTTTTTCTCTCTTGCTGCAAAGACTAGGACATGGACCAACAGCTTGAAGTTGCAGCAAAGTAGGTTTAGATTGAATATCCCGAAAAACCTCTTCACTGTTGGAAAAGCGAGGCAGTGGCATGTACTGCCAGGAGAAGCTGTGGAAACTCTGGCACTGAAGGTGTTCTGCAGATGTTGGGCAGACATTGGTCCGGGATGATTTAAGAGTATTTATGCCTAAACTCTACTATGGGTTTTCCATGCTTCTAGCCTTTACTGGTTGCCACATGGGGCTGGGAAGGAGTTTTTCCCCTCCTGCTGCTACATGTCAGGGTTGTTTTAAAGCCTTCCTTGGAACCACTGGGGGTTGGCTGCAGCCAGCGCTGGGGATTGTGACTGGGGTGTGCAGTGCTTTTGCTGGGACTCAAACCTGGAGTTTCCTGGCTAGAGAATCCTGCCCCTCGGCTTAGACTGTTTTGCCATATTTGGAATCAGGAAGAATGGTACAGACCCATGATCAAATTGGTATGGACTGGGGGTGTTATTGCCACATTCTGTAGCCCGGGCGGGGGGGAGGGTATGGCCCTCTTCCTTGGATCTCTCTAGCATGTTTTAATTACCTTGCAGCAGCAGTGGGTTCACTGCCAGGGTCCCTCTACTTTACCTGTGGCAGGTTAGGGTGTTAAGTCAGGTGATTTTGTAGTGTTGTCAGGGGTGACTGTATAGTTTTGCTAATAGGTTAGACTGGATTTGTATAGGATGATTTGGATAAGGATGATCATATCTCAGGCAAAGGATTGGACTAGATGATCTCTGGAGTCCCCTACTTCTCTGATTTTATGATGATATGTTTCTCATTTGACTCTTCAGATCTTCAAGTGTTTCCCTTCTGTGTTTATAAAACACTTCACAGGTATTGGATGTTTAGTCTGAAGTAACCATATATTTTTATCAATGGCCTTGGTCTCATCAGAATATATTGTTTGTGTTTTGTGTATGTATATACCAATAATAAATAGCTTTGCTTTTTACAATTTAAAGAAGCAAATTTATTTTGGGTCTGTTCTAGATTTTTTTGGTTATCAGGGTGAATTATAAGAAATGTCAATTTGATTGCAGAGTAAAATACTGTTCAGTGCACTAGTGAAAAAATGAGTAATTATAAATGTATCAAAAATGCAATAAAGCTATGGGTACTGCTGGAATGAAGTCATGATATAAACATCTTTTTTATGGCTGTAACTGATCTCCAGTTTTTAGAGAATGAAGGATTCGAGGGAGCAGTAGAGATGAGATGATTAAATAGTTGGCTGTGCTTTATTATTATTATGAGAAAAACAGTTGTTTCAGCTGGCTGTCTTTTCCTAGGGAGAGAACATTTGATAATAGTAAAAGACTAATTCTGTGGTGTGCTTTAATGCTCATTTTGCTGTAAATGGTAGATACTTCCTTTTGCATCTGAGTAAGCACTGCAGTTTCAAGGAATGTAGCAGACCAAGGTGCATCTCTCTGGGTCAAGTTTTGAGTCTCTTTCCGTGAGTAAATCTGTGCACCTTGGTTTTAAGAAAGATAACATGAGGAAAGATTCAGCAGATGACCTGAAGTCTGGAGAATGATGTTTATAGATTAGTGCTAGCATGAGCATGCAAGTAAGCAGGAGGTCTGGAAAACATTATTGGCTGGGCATGCCATACTTTCTAACCTCTATATTAGGCAGTACAAGTATTGTTTCATACTTAAGTTCTTGCTTATCTCTGAGAAATAAATACTATATTTACCTCAATCCAAGATGACTCTGAATTTAAGATGACTCCCCAATAATTAGATTCTATCAATGAAAAGTGAATAAATTTGTTATAATTTTCCATGTGTAGAATCTAATTATTGGAGGGTTGTCTTAAATTCAACCCCTCTTTCTCCACCTTTCACCCACTTCCTC
>NW_017729016.1:11165894-11177125 GCF_001723915.1 Gavialis gangeticus
TCTGAATTTAAGATGACTCCCCAATAATTAGATTCTATCAATGAAAAGTGAATAAATTTGTTATAATTTTCCATGTGTAGAATCTAATTATTGGAGGGTTGTCTTAAATTCAACCCCTCTTTCTCCACCTTTCACCCACTTCCTCCCTCCCCTGCTGCAGTGGGAAAAGCAGTACTGTGGGGGAAAGTGGCGGGAGCACATGGTGGGGGAGTCAACTGGCCTAATCCCTGCCCTTGTCTACCCACATCTTGCTTCCTGCTGCTGGTGCCCTGTTGCAGCACCTGTTCCACCCACCGCCACCTGCACCTTCCTGTTGCAGCAGCAATAGCTGTGGCCAGGTGCTGGAGCAGTGCAGAAGCCACAGCTGCTGCTGTCACTGCTGCGTAGCCAGGCTGTGGCTGGAGCAGCTGTGTGCTCTGTGCCCTGGGCTGGAGCAGGACCAGAGTCATGCCAGAGCCAGAGGGTAAGTGATGGTGGGGGGGCAGGGAGGGATGGGCAGCGGCTCCAACTATGTTCTCAACCCTGAACCTGAGTCTGGGCAGGAGTCAGAGCTGCAGCAGCTGCTGGTCTCCCCCCACCACCTCCACCTCCTTGTACTCCAATCCAAGATGAGGGGCTCCCCCTGCCCCCCGATGGTAATAGCACTGTTTTCCAGAATCTCTGTGAGCTTCTGGGATGGTGGTTGCCTGCTTAACAGTAATAACATTATGGAAACATAGTCAAACTAAGCTGGAAAATACAAATGGTAGTTTCACTCACTCTGTCAGATGTTTTCAGTCATATTCAATGCAGATAGCAGCTGAGTATTGGCTTATGCCCACCTTGTGTTTTGGAGGTATGTCATTTGGCCCAGGCCATACTTGACGGGGAAAAGAATTGGGGCTTAATATATAAATATGAGTCCAGCTAAGTTTGTTTCTAAGGGAGTAGTCCTGGTCAGTGCATGTGGTAGAGTATGAATATGATTTGGCTCCTTCAGCTTGCTGAACAAGTATGGGGTGTGCAAAATGGGCTGTATTTGATTCAGATTCAGCCTGAATCAGGGACAGTGATTCCATTCGTTGATTTGGATCACTGTCCTGATTCAATTCATCCAAATCCGAATCTGAAAATTTGATGGTGATTCAGAGAATCACTGATTCGGCCATAGACACAGCTTTAAATGCTTTTTCTACATACCTCAGGATACTAGGCATGGCTCGTGAGCCCTGCGATGGTGGAGTGGATGGAGTTTCCCACAGAAGTGGGCCTCCCCGCATGCTCATTGGTAAACCCAGAAGTGGACCAGAAGTACTTCTGGTCTGCTGCAGAGTGCACCAGGTGGCATCCCCATACCCGCCTGGGTCGGCAATCAGCCATGGAGGGACCCCGGGTGTCCCCCCAGACCCAGGAGGCACTGGTCACCAAGCCAGGGGGCATGGGAGGGGCTCCCCAGCGTGCTCCACAGTGGACCAGAAGCACTTCTGGTCTGCTGCCAAGCATGCTGGGGACCCCTCTGTGCTCCTGTGGAACGCTGCACCCACCCCACTACCTCATTATGCACAAGCTGCCTAGTACCTCGAGGTATGTAGAAAAAACATCTAAAGCTGTGTCTATGTCTGAATCGTTGAATCTCTCCAAATCGATTTGGAGGGTTCCAGTTTGATTCAGAGAGATTAAAGCGTCTTCTGATTTGATTTGGATTCGGAGGTTTGACCACCAAATTGGGCCGAATCTCTGCCGAATTGAATCAGTGACCGAAGCTTCGCACAGCCCTACTGAGCAGCCTAACTGTGTAAAACTGCCTTTGTTGGGACAAAGTTCATACAGAGCTCCTATACCTGTTTGACATCCAGTAAATGTGTTTCTACACTGATTCTTTTAATAAATGGGGTAAGCCTGACTTCTTGGAGTCAGGGAGGTCTTATGACTTAAATTAGGTGAATTGGTTCAGGATGCAGGAGCCTTGGAGTTCTTTCCTACATAAACACTTGACAAAAAATGGTAGAGGCAAATTAGGTGCATCTGTTACACCAACACTGTGAACACTGATGTAATCTTTTTTGATAAGAAAACCTATTTTACAAATTCCTCTGAAGGAAAATATGCTGACCTTTTCTATGTATTCAGTGATGAAAACCCAAACAAAAGCCTGGGAAAGGTCAAGGTCTCTTGGTTCTGAAATTTCAGTTCATTAGGTTAGGTTATAGTAGTTCATTACATAATGTTTTGGTAAAACGTTACTTTGTTTTTCATTGTCTTTTTAAACCTTAACAAACTTTCATGCTGTCTCTTTCTGGTTTTGGAAAAGATTGAGCCTAAAATTTTAATTGGGTATGGGCTATGAAAAAGAACAACACATTGTTACTAAATGGATTTAACATAATTTTGAATTCTTTTAAATATAGTTTGTCATCTGCTTCAATTACACTGTGCTTTTTTCAACAGTATGGAACTAATTTATTTTATAGCATTTAAAGCTGCAATAGTTGGTGTTTAACAGGATGTACAGTGACACTTGTTTTTTCCAGGTTCTGTTTCCCCTCTCTGTCTTTTTCTACATACTGACCATCAGTTAAAACAATGCTCAGCTGAGAGGTCACCAAATGTTCTTTCCTGGCTAACAGGAGATTGTTGGAGTAATCTGACTTGTATTGCCACCTCTGCATATAATGGAGCTAAGCCAAAGAAATTTTTGCAGCATATAGAATCTAGGTTCAGGCCTTCAAATCTTTTGGCCTCACTAGGTGGCAGCATAACATAATGGAGATCGAGTCTTTGTTGATAACCTTTCTTGACTCTTGTAGAAAGAGCCACTATTTGGCAATTAAATTATAGATTGCTGTTGACTTAACCTCTTATTTTCTCTATAGGAAAACTTGTGTATGAAAGAATTTTATCCATGTGTGTGGATAGTCGTGTCTCTTTACCAGGTAATCTTTTTCCTTTCCTGGGATTGTGAAGAATTAAACAAGACCTGCCTATCCTAAAACAAATTCAGCTTAGCTAGCATGTTTTGGGGGGGAAAGCATTACAAGTATACAGCTTAGTATACAACTTGATTCCTATGCAGAGAACTTTTGTTTGTAGGTGAAAACTCTGATCTGGTTAATATTCTCTGAAAAAAAAAATTGTTATGCTCCTGCACGCTCAGTTTGGATCTAGTTTGTGTTTAATTTTTAACAGAAGAAAATATTTATAATGGGTTGTTTTCACTCTTCACTAGTTTTATATAAGGTCATATCTCTTCAGTAAATTGCTTTGCATAAAACTTACTTTATAATAAAAAGCGCTAATTTTCATTTTAATTATGCCAAGTGTTATCAGGGAATGCGTAGGGAAAAGCTGATTCTGGACAGGAGGCGGCAGCAGATGGCTGTTGAGAAAATCTTACCAAGGGATAAAAATTACCACTCACTCTTCTCTTTAAAACAAAGGAAAAAGTGTCCTCTTTGTTTTCATCATTTTGTGTTTCCTCATAGTGTTTGAATGTTCCTATGGCAAGGTTTTATCTGTCTTCACAAACAAAAGTGTTCATGTTCTGATGCTGTGTTGCCATAACCGTTTACAATTATTTTTTACAAGTGAGGTGTAAATGTAGTTTTCCATAATTTTATTGTTAAATAAAGTATATAAGTGGATGCTTTAGAATATACCCTAGGGGATCAGGTCATTTCTCACAATTTAGTCTTACAAGCTTTAATATCTGCTCAAACATGTTTTTTTTTCTTTTCCTGCCTTCTTGTCTCCTCTGAGTGAAGAAGGCAAAATATCTTGGGAGGTATTACCAGTGGTATATAGAATTAAGTTTTTTCTTAACTTACACAGGCTCAGTATTTCTTATGCAGAACCCTTCCTAAAATAGCTATGTGAAAAGAAAACAGACTCGTTGGTATTCATACTCATTCTTTCTGTTCCAATAAGTTTTAGTATCAGATTCCTCTGCCTGCAGGAAACCAAACTATAGTGTAGGATTTGCACTTTGAAGGATACCTGAATTCTGTTCATCTGAGAGAGAGAGAGAGAGAGAGAGAGAGGATGCAATTGTGTTGAAATGGTGCTGTGGATTTAACGTGATCAGCATTTGTTAATAAAATCAATATCTTACAGATAAGAATCTTTCAAAAAGCTGATATTATTTGAGCAATAATCCTTGCCTAGCGCTGTGTTATGTAAAGACATTGAGGGTTGGACATTGTCAAATGTGGGAGAATTGCACTGATTCCCCAGAATTTCAGCATAGACTAAGTGATCTGAGTAAGAACAACAAGCTCAGCAGCAGATTAATAAATAGAATGGAAAGAAGTTTTGCTTCCAGTCAGTTTTATTAAAATGCTTCCATTTGTATATATATATCCTGGTTTCCCAATGGAAAGACATGTAGCTTCTGGAAAGAAATTTACTTTCCTAGTTGTTTTTTCCAAAAATGGCAAGTCCGGAAGGTGAATTGTGGAAAGAAAAAGCAAAAGTCTGCTATTGCTTGTTTTTTGGGGTTAATGTGTATGTTGGCCCATTGTAAAGTGAAATAGCTTTCCCATGCTGTTCAAATAGAGAATAACCCCTTGTAATATTTATAGAACTGTGAATGTTTGAATCTATCAACATGAAAGAGACAGACTGAAGAAATGAAGTCTTCCCTCTCCTGTCCCCTAAAAGACTGTGCCCAGGCCTATTACCAGATTTTAGGATGCCACTTTTATATGCTAAGCATAAGAGTCAAAACATAACTGACTATTATGCAAATACATTTTCTGATCTTTAAGTTTAAATTACTTTTAAGTTTGCTTTGAGTTAATAGAAGAAGAAGCAGACTCAGTCATCGCAGATGGTTGTAATTTTACAAATCTCTTGGGAACCAGTGGGAGTTCGGCACAGAGAGGCCATCTAGTTTAGAAACCTGTGTCTGCTGAAGTCTTAGTTCAGTGTAGAAGATCAGTCTCCTTCTCTTGCTGCCTTTTTGAGCAAGTTTTATTTTGTGAAGGGAGAGCAGGGCCAGAGAGATCCCAAATAAGGCTATCACTGCTTTCTGAAATCAAGGCATGTATTAACAAGAATATAAATGTTCAGAAAAAAATGATGGGTTTGGAATCATTCTATAATTGGGTAGAGCTTCCCATGAAAGTGAATTTCATTAAAGCTTTTGGTCACTGTTAAACCTGAGAATTATGGTAAAGTTGCATATTCAGAGTCTTCAAAATGCAGGTGTTTCCTTGTGAGAATCATAAATTAGATGTTTAACCTGCCTTTCCTTGATATGTGGAATATTCTGCTAAGTAGTAGGCAATGCAGAAGTCACTTTTTGTCAATTACAATTAAACCCTTTGAAAATCTCTGAGCCAATAGTGTAAAAACACTAGGCACTCAAGGTTTGGGGCAGTTTTTAAAAGCAAAATCATAGGAAATCAAACGAGGGAGTCTTTCTTTCTGTTCCTCCATCTGTATCAGAAAGCTTGCTTATTTACTTTAATGTAATTGATAAATGTGCTTGGAGACCTGGGTCCTTAAGTGTTTGCTTTGCTTGTTGATTCAGAGCTTTGATCCTAGTTTTTTGTTTCTGATGATGTTGGCTGACGGAAGATAAATAGGTTTGTTGGCAAATTATTTTTATACACATTAATTAAGTCAGGCAACACTTTTAGCATGCCAAAATAAAAACTTGAGTGTAGACATTCTAGATAAGCTGAATTTTAGAGAGCTGAGCCCATGCTGCAAGCAAGGATGCAGAAGCGGACATTAGCCTAACCCAGGTTCTACCCTACGCAATACTTACCAGGACCCTGAGTATGACCTTGGCTTACTGTCCTACCCCACCTATGGGGTCTGCAGTACATTGTGCAGGAATTCCTAAGTTCTCAGAGAAGAGGCAGAGAGATGGTCTCTCCCTATATTCTTGCTTGATATAGTGCATGGGGATTTTCCATCTCCTAATTCTGGAGGAACCATATGGGATGGGAGCCTCTCAATATTTGGAGTTGGGAAGGAATTTTAACTCATGGTCAGACTGGTCTGGAGTGTGGGGGGTTTTGCCTACCTCTGTAGCAGTGGGCATGGCCCTCTACCCAGGACCTCTTGAGCATATATTGATAATATTTATAGAAGCAGGACATTGACTGCCGTGGCTCTTCTTTACCTGTGGCAGGTTAGGGGGTTAGGTCTGTGTTATGTCAGGGTTGAGAGCAGTCTTACATAGAGTTTAGATTATGGTTTGTACAGGATGGTTTGGATAGGGATGATCCTGCCTCAGGCAGGTGATTGGATTAGACCTCTAGAGGTCCTTTCCAACCCTACTTCTCTGTGACTCTGACTCAGTCAAGCAGTTGTCCACATTGCTGCAAGGGAGATCTAAGAATCAAAATACATTGTCCAGCTTATTATGCTTTTCCTTCTTTTTTGAAAGCAGATATTCAGAAGTGACTTCTAGTTCCAGATTTTTAAAATGTAGCTAGTTTAACTTACTTCAGAATTTAAGGTAACATGATTTCTTCTGGATTAATTTTCTTTTCCCAGATAATTTCACTTCAGAAAGTGTTAATGATACTGCCAAAGAAACTTGCTTAAATTGGTTCTTCAAGATCGCTTCCATCAGAGAGCTCATTCCCAGATTGTATCCTTTTCAAATGGGTTTGACTATCCAAGTGTTATATTATTATTCCTGAAGTTTAAAAAGAATTACAGTGATATGCGAATGTGGTGAAGTTTACCAAAAACTAAATGATAATTATTAATAACCTCAAAAATATCTTGTGTTATATCACTGTTGTATTTAATGTCTCCTAGTTCCCAATATACTTATTCTCACAATATCCCTGTGAGGTAGGGAAGTACTACTACTATATCCCCTTTTTTTCACAGATGGATAGTGCAGGCACAGAGAAGTAGAGGGCTAGATTTTCAGGACTTAGGTGTTGTGATACCTTGGGCACCTTGACAGTGGACTGGATCATGAGGGTATGGTGATAGAATGGTTAAGCATCTCTGTGAATCTTGAAGCATGAGTGTTAATTTTCTTGTCCTGACTCATGCCAAAGGTCATGCCCATTTGATCGAGCTATAAGTATGTACCCAGTCATTTTGAGGTGGAGTCAAAGGTTGACCAGCTGGGAAGCTAGCCATATCACTCGCTTGGCTGTGTGGCTTAACTGTGCTAACTTGATGAGCCACCTGGGTGGAGGCAGACTTTGAACTTAACTCTGACCTACCAGATTTTGCAGTCCTGAGGGGGAAGTGCCTAAACTCGTTATAGCTAGATGCCATGGAATGGGCTTCACAACAGGCAGCACATATAGTAGAAAGCTGCCTCAGCAAGTAGTGGTAAATGCTTAAGGGAAAGGATGTGTTCAAGTCCCTCCCCTTTCTGGGAACATTAAGAGCATTACTTGTAGCAGCAGAGAGGTACCTGCTTCAAACTGGGGTTGACCACCCAAACCCTTTTTTGCACTTAGGCAACTAAGTGTTCCTTTAAAGGGGCAATGATTGTTTAAGTTCAATTTACGTACCAGAAACTGAGCAAATTGGAAAACAGAATGGAAAAGCTAAAAGCCACAAATCAAGTAGTGAAATCTTAAGGGAGCCATAGCACTTGATGGCCGAATTAATTTCAGCCAGTGAATATTTAGTATTTATCTTATTTTTAAGGGCATTTTGGAATAATTTCCCCTTAACTATGCGTTCAGCTATGTGGAAGCAGCAATACTGAAATGCAACAAGTTTCTATCAAAAACGTAAGGGTAACATGCAGTTACTAAATACAGAATACAAGTATGATTGGCAGTATTGATGAGTTGGAGGTATTGGTATGAATCCCAGGAAATAACTTCAAGGCAGAATGCTGCCATAGTTGGTGTCATACTGACTCATTTACTACAGAGCGCGTGCCTAATTGAAGTATTAAGCATTGCAGTGCATGGGGGGTGGGGAGGAGGGGGGAAGAGGGGACACATGCTCCCAGATTTCTGCACTGACAGCAGGGCACGGAGCTGCAGCCTGGCCAGAGCCAGGGCCCGGCAGCAGGGGGGGATGGCAGCGGCATTATGAATTTTGCACCAACGATGGGATTTGGGGCTGCTGCTGGGCCAGACCCAATGCCTGGAGCAGCAGGGGTAGCAGTGGTGGTGCAGAGTTGTGCTCCCACGCTCTGGCAGCAGCATGGAGTTGTGCCCCTTGCTGTCAGCACTTACACGTTGCCCATCATATTAAGCAATGTGGGGGAAGGACAATTGACTTAGAAACTGAAAGGAAGGCAAAAGTGATAGGAGTACAGGAAGGAGAGAACAACAAAGATGAGATTTAAAGTAAGATGAGGGAGCAAGATGGGAACAATGATCCAGGAAAGCAGCTACTAAAAATCTGGGAAGAAGAGACAAACAGCACTGCCTTCAATGGACAGTGTTCCTTAAAAAAAAAAAAAAATGCTTTTGTGTCTAGGAGCCCTTGAATGTCATGACCCAGGGATGTGTAACCCCTAGCCCACGAGGCAGATCTGGTCCCTGGAGCCATGGGGTACCTCCTGGGTTGGGAAATTTGTGGGCAGGGAGCAGGGCAATGAGTATTGCCGCCCTTCCCCCACTGCCAAATTCCTAAGTCCTACATAGCTAGATTGGGGCTGGGTCATGCCCCCAACCTCCCTCCCTCCTGTGCTGCCAGATTGGGGCAGGACCTGCCTTCTCCTGTGCCCACCTTCCCCCCTCCCTCACCCCAACACAGCTGGATTGGGCCCCTGCTGTGCCTGCCTTATGTGCTAGATCAGGGCTCAATTTAGGATGTGCTGCGGGACTGTAATACAAGGAGACCATGCAGCGGCTTCACACCTCTTCTGTGCAACAATTTTGGTGTTGCTTTTTCCTCAACCACAGAATGGGGTTTGGGAGTGAAGTGAGGTGAGTGGATCTAGGAGACTCCCTAGTGACTGCTGCTCCTCTTGGGGAAGGAAGCTATGTCAGCCTCTAGGGCTGCTACTTCCTTGGGACTGCATTGCAAGCATACTGTAGCTTTGTTGCCTCTCCAGTCGAGAGGGGAGCATTCTTTCTTTTTCTTAGTCCTCACACAAGTCCCCAGAGTACAGCCTGGCTACTTGGCCTACCCCTGGGGAAACACCATGTATCTGGGTCCAAAACCGCAGTTTTCCTGGGGGTAACTGCTCTTCTGGTGCGGTTTAGTACCCGCGGAGGAGTTGGGGCTTAAAGCGCACTTCATGGAAATGGGAGGCTCCTCCCTAGCTTGCTCCTGTAGTCATATGGCTGAGCGCAGGTGAAACTTGGGGCCTCCGGGCTTGGGCCTGCACGTAGGATGCCTGCCAAAAGACTTTGGAAATATCTGAAGCCCCTGGCAGGGGTGGAGGATGCTTGCTGGTTGTAGCACCACTTATGGTTATGGACTGACTCATGGATTTGGACTTGATTTGGCTTGGAACATGAAACATTTCTTTAAAACCAAAAAAACCAAAAACAACTCCTACAGGTATGTGGCATAATTCCTGCCCAAGATGTGACGTGCAATACATGTTGCATTTTACTTCTAAATGAAATTTTGCCCTAATACCTTTTCCCTCAGGAGTTTTCCATAATTCATGCTCTGATGTAAATGCATAATGTAGTCTTTAAAGTTATCAGTGGGCGGTATGATACTGTGATCAGTTCTTAAATCTCAATTTTAATTTGTAAAAACAAATCTTAACAGGGGAATTTCAGAGTGTCTCCCACGGTTGACATCTATGATTAGAGGAATTGGAGATCCACTGGTTGCTGTCTGTGCAAGAGCATACCTGTGCAGGGTAGGCTACTATTTCACATTATTTGAAATGAATTTATGTTGCTGGCCAGTTGCTTACTGCTGCAGCCCAGCCTGCCAATAAAGGAAGATTTAATTAGCTGCAGTTTTTCTCTGAACTTCCTTCCTTCTGCTAGTGTATTAAAAGCATGTTAATATTTCCACTGCAATCATAATATTCTCAAATCTTCTGCATAAGTGTATATAATAATCATAGTAATTTAAAAACTACTTTTCTAAGCTTGTCCTACCACTTTTCTCTCCTGGGGAATGGTAATAAAACTGGGGACTAGGCCTTAGCGATACTTGTAAGTATATGGTGCTACATGCTGCTCTCTCATTACTAAGCATTGCTTTTCAAGAGATGACGTCCAAGCTTTCCTTCCCTTTCAATTCACTGTTGCCTTGCTCTTGCAGCTGGAGCATCTGCTTTTGGAAAATGTCTTTATGATCGTCTGATAAAAAGGAGTTATTTGGCATGGTGTATTTAAAATAAAATGTCTTAATTTACCACGACTTCATATGATTATGGTTTAACAGCCTGCACTGCCACTTATGACAAGCACTTCATAATTTCACTAATACCTCTGCCAAAATAAACTTGTACAAGAAATGGACTTCTGGTGAATTTAAGGTGCATGAATGTGTTCATATGGGAAAAATATTTGCATGCCAAGTCTTGAGAGTGGATGGTAAAAGGGTCTGTCAGTCTGAGCATGTCATATCTGGTCTCTGTTGGAGATCTTATCACGTTCTATAAGCTTATTCAACATCAGGAACGAATCTTTAATATGATCTCCAAGAGTTTCTATGTAGATTTGATTTGTGGAACTGTATGTAGTCCAATAATTTTTCATTTACTGTCATACGAGGCTTTCTACTTTGCTTAAAAGATGGGGTACAGTAATATCTGCACTGTTTTTAGTCAGAATGCCTTAGTCATTTTTGCTATATTTTGCAAGATTGTCATGAAAACCTTGGTTCAGTGAAACTCAGTTGAATAAACTAACAGATATTTATGAATGGATTCACCTTATCTCTGGCAACATACTGTAGAGCTGATCTGTAGAAATAGAGCTATTTAGACTGATCAGCTTGGATGGTCGCTTCCAGTATTTATTGGTAGGGACCTATGTAACTTGCAGGGGTTGCCCCCCACACCCAATTTTGTGGTCCAAGCATGGCGCTGGTCACCATTTTCAGGGCAGAGTGCAATGAGCCCCCCCGTATCCACCGTGATTGCAAGGGACCCTGGGAGTCCTTCCCCTCCCCAGAGACTGACATATCTGTCAATTTCTGGGGAGCGGTGGGACTTCTGGGGCCCATTGGCCAATCAGAGATGTATGGGGAGATTTTTGCCCTGCTGCAAGAAGCTCCCCCTCCTGTGCTGTGCTTCAGGATGCCAGAACTTCCCACCTGTTTTCAGTGTGTCCCCTCTCCTCCTGCTTGCTTGCCATTTTCCTTTTTTTTTTTTTTTTTTTTTTTTT
>NW_017729016.1:11182125-11182851 GCF_001723915.1 Gavialis gangeticus
CCACACCCAATTTTGTGGTCCAAGCATGGCGCTGGTCACCATTTTCAGGGCAGAGTGCAATGAGCCCCCCCGTATCCACCGTGATTGCAAGGGACCCTGGGAGTCCTTCCCCTCCCCAGAGACTGACATATCTGTCAATTTCTGGGGAGCGGTGGGACTTCTGGGGCCCATTGGCCAATCAGAGATGTATGGGGAGATTTTTGCCCTGCTGCAAGAAGCTCCCCCTCCTGTGCTGTGCTTCAGGATGCCAGAACTTCCCACCTGTTTTCAGTGTGTCCCCTCTCCTCCTGCTTGCTTGCCATTTTCCTTTTTTTTTTTTTTTTTTTTTTGCAGCATCTTTTTTGCAGGAACTGTGCTTTTTCATTGGGGGCATACCAAATTATATGATAAATAAGTCCTAGTGCGGATACAGATGATCTGTAAAGCTGCAGCAGAGATGACTATGGGTATTGTTGCTGCTAAACCAATTTGTAGAGCCAACTCTTTCTGTAAGGGGAAGACATAGGGCAGAGTGATATTCCTCTATTGCTTGCAAAAGGGATTCAAAAGATTCAAGAGATTCTTGATTCAAAAGTTCACCTGATTCAGAAACAAAATATTGAAGGTTGATAGGAGATGATTCATTTGGGGAGGTGGTGGATTCAGGTACCCAGTATCTTCCAGGATCAGGCCTTGGGGTGAGAAATGGTCCTAGGTTGTTAAGAAGCTGTTATTTTTTAAAAGCTC
>NW_017729016.1:11182862-11184013 GCF_001723915.1 Gavialis gangeticus
CTTCAGGTGTGGATGCTTTGCCCCAAAGTTTGGTGTCATTGGGTAACTTGGCCAGTCTGCTTCTGACTCCAGTGTCAGAAGTGGACTGGCTAAGTGGGAAGAGGGTCCTCCCTCTTCCCTTTCTTAAAGATGGGCACAATGATCATCCTCAATCTTAAAACAAGATTCCTCTGTCTTAAGATGTTGACTGCTCCCTTTCATCTAATCCAGACATGATTCATGGTACCCTGCCAGAGCAGCAAAGTTGAGACCAACTCCAGAGCCAGCACACAGGGTGGGTGCAGCATGAGCATCACAGGCAGCATGTGCCCTGAACCCATCTCTTGTGTAGCACTGGGTCCGAGACCCATGGGTACGATCATAGGGCTCCATGTCCAGATCTGGCCCACAGGCTGTATGCTTGACACCCCTGTTTTAGTAGATAAGTTCAACTCCTGAGCTGTCCTAGAATCCCATACTATCCCCTGGAACTGTAAAAAAAAGTTCTATTTCTTCATCCCCTCTCCTTGAGTTTGTACAGTGCAAAATGGCATTGTTAACATGTGTTAGGTGCTAAATAAATTTAATTTTGTGGGGAAACTAGAGGATCCCTGCAACTGTTCACACCTGCAACTTGTTGCTTTCACACCATTCCCTCTGCCTACAATGTCTTCCTTCCTCTTACAAATGGACTTGGGGACTGAACTAACTAACTAACCTTCTCCATTTAAAACTTCAAGACAATTCAGAGTCAGTGTTTTGGCGAGTGGCTTGCACTGCCATGGCAAGCTCTAGGGCAGTGCTTCCCAAACTTTTCCTCATCATAATCCCATTTGTGGCCCTATTTCTTCAGCATGGCCCCTCACTCCCATCCACAGCCCCTCACCCCTGCAGCCCCATCTGCTGAGGTTGTGACCCCATTTGGGGTTGTGACCCACAGCTTGAGAGCTGCTGCTCTATGCCAGGATTTTCAACCTTTTTTGGTTGGTATACCCCTGGTGGCTGGTCAAGAAGCAGGGAGTCCCCTGGCCGGTCAACGAGCAGGAGATGAGGGGGTGGGGGTAAGGTCCTCCAGTGGCTGATTGACTGAGCAGGGGGGTGGGGTGTGACCAGGGCATAGTGGCGAAACCGGAAGTACCACCGCTTCTCCACACCAGTGCTGCATCCCCCTG
>NW_017729016.1:11189013-11195903 GCF_001723915.1 Gavialis gangeticus
AACCTTTTTTGGTTGGTATACCCCTGGTGGCTGGTCAAGAAGCAGGGAGTCCCCTGGCCGGTCAACGAGCAGGAGATGAGGGGGTGGGGGTAAGGTCCTCCAGTGGCTGATTGACTGAGCAGGGGGGTGGGGTGTGACCAGGGCATAGTGGCGAAACCGGAAGTACCACCGCTTCTCCACACCAGTGCTGCATCCCCCTGGGGCCTTCCCAAGTACCCCCAGGGGTATGTGTACCCCTGGTTGACAACCCCTGCTCTAGGGCTTCACTTTGCCATTGCAGTGAACAGAGCCAAAATCACTTGAACACTTTACTAAAATCTTAAACTATGTACTTTAAATGTACTTGGACCCTCAGTCAGTTTTCCCTTGAAGATAACATGCTCTTTTTCTGAATTTTAGCAGTGGTGCAAGATACTGGATCAAAAACCCTTGAGACCCAAGTTGGGAGCTTAACTGCAACACAGGCCTGGCATGGACTGCAATAGTAGGACAAGTTTTCCCTATATTGTTTTTTCAACAGGCATCAACCACTGTCTAACCTCCCATCCAGGCATGAAGTCAGTGCAGTTGCAATGCTCACCAGGTCTTGTTTTCTTCTAGGAGCGCCAAGAAGAGTCCAGTTAATGTTCTTTGGACTTACAGATGGTGGCATATCCAAACAGCTTGCTTCATTAGTTTACTGACTACTAACTTGATTAACAACCTGTGGTTAACTGCTAACTTGGCTGGATTTGAGCCACTATCTTACAAGTAGTGAGATAAAGCTTCCTGTTCTGTGAATGTGAATACGTGGCCTTAAGAATTTCGAAGAACCTAGTTGGGAAAGGGAGCCTTTGGTCCCTAAAGAAAAGGGGACCCCTTTCTTTCTTAGGTAGGGGAGATGGCCTCTATGCAAATGGAATGGGTGTACTTCAGAATCCATTTCAATGGGAGAATGGATTGAATTCAGAGGTCAGGATAGAGTAGGAGCAGCAGCTCTTCATTACAGTCGGCCTCTGTGTGTAGCTTGCAGCTTAATATTAATGTGACTGAAGTTTGTTTTAAAAATGTGCACCCAGGGTAAATGCAGAGGTGGGAGCTGCCCCACACCCCCTGGACCAGCCATGGCTCCATCCCATGCCCCGCTCCGCACTGGTTGAGCAGTGCCTGCCCCAGTCCCTCCCTCACCGTGGCGGGGTGTTGATCTACCCCCCGCGCACTTTCCCTCCCCTTCCACCACAACAGACTTACCAGCTGCATGCAGCTCTCCAAGCTGTCGGGCTCTGCTCCTCACTGCCTACGTGCTGCACTGCAGTTGTATGCATGCACAGGCATTTATCAGCCAAATTATTGGCCACATCAGGCTGATTTCTGATGCCATCAATTTTCTTTATATCGGTGCCAATCGATTATCGTACCTATTGTATTGGTGCACCTCTAGATACAATATATTTATCTCTAGTTTGTTTCTTTTGGACTATGTAACATAGAAGTATGAATAGGGTAACTACACTAATCATAAGAATCGACATGGTACTCAGGGCAGGACAGTGGATTAGCTTATTTGTTTCTTTTCTCTGTGAGCTGAAACATGAAGATAACCCATATCTCCTAAAAAGTGCTTCCTAGAAGGAAAATACGCAAGAGCAAACTCTTCGTAAGTTTGGCGTGTGACCTGCAACATCTTTCATTTGAAAGTCCTTCTGTGACTGCCTTTGTGGGATTTCTGTTTACCTGTTCTACAGCACTGGGATAACTAAAGAACTGTGACCTTTATTGTGCTTCTGCTTTCCTTTTCCTAGTCTCTTTATTAACCTTTTCCTACTCTGTCCCCACCTTTTTACACTGTAAGATATGAGCAGGTTTTGTAAAGTCTGGCAGCTGGACAGTCCACAGAACGATGCTACCCTACATCAAAAAAACTACTAGGGCCTTGGTTCATGATTATAGTAATCATCTGATAATTTAATTAAGTTTTTTTCCTAAACTTACAGAAGCTCAAAATAAGATTTCAGGCTTTGCAGTTAAACCCCTAGAGGCTGATGTAGACTTGAATTCAGTTTTCAAGACGTATAAATCTTATTTCAGCAAGCTGGGCTTGCTTGCCTCTTGAAACTGAGTATTGTGTTGAATTGCCTGTGCAGTAAAGCATCAATCTCTCATGCTTCATCCTGAATATATTTGCTTGCACAGTAGCTTTGAAGTTATTTATGCTAATCAACTACTATGTAATGACCAAAAACTAAATGGCCAAAAAAACTCCTTAGTTAAGAATTGCAACAGACAAATTACTTATGCTTTACTGACAATCAGAAGATGACACTTTATGAATTGGCAATCTGTAAAACTTTTTCTTGACCTGTTTACTGTGATCAAAATAACAAAAATATCTCTGATTTCTACTCGGGGTGTCCATGTAGTAAAGTAAGAAAAAAAAGCATTTGGCTATAACCTCTTTGTTTTTGTTTGCATAAAGCTAATAATGGATATGTAGATATTCTTGCAAAGTACCTTGTGATATCATTGAATGAGACTCTAAATCACTGGGTGCCAACCTTCCCCATGGGTGAGCCACAAATTATCCCTGCACTATCCCTGCACCCTGATCCCTTTCCCTTACCTAATTTGCTGCTCACCTTACCTGATTTGCTGCTCACCCTTTTTTCTCTGTCTTGTGCTTCCTGATGAAGCTGTGGCGCTCCTTTCTGCTCCCTGCCCTACATGCCACACAGAGGCTGCCTATGCCACAAAGGTTGTCCACCCTTAATCTAAATGATTTTTAAGATAAATCAGCAAGTTATCGATCCAAGTTTTAGATTTGGGATCATTAGGTTCCCTTTAACTTTAAACTTCCTGATCTTTCTGAGATGTTGGCATACTAAGCAACCTAATGATCTTTTGGATCTTTAGTATCTTTTGGATAAGCCCTGAAATGGAGACCCTGTCCCTCTATGTTGTGTTGACAGTAAAAAAGCTTATGGTAAATTTTGAGAGAGAGAGATTGGGGTGGGGCAGGGGGGAGGGTGTCTCCAAAGGGTATGCAGAGCATATATACTGGATATATATATCCAATATAGATTGGATGGAGTTATTCACTAACAAACCCATGCTGTGTCCTGAAACACCATCCTTGGATATGGCTGGCAGGGATGAGATGCAAGTTGCAACTTGTGGTTCCCTCCTGGCCACACAATTTTTATTCTACTGCTTGCATGCAGCTTTATGACCAGAATATATGGTCCCACATGTGTGATTTTTATTAAAACACAGAGCACGCAAACATAGACTTAGAAAATTCTGCCCTCTTATGGCTGCATCACTTGAAAGTGTCCATCATATGGAAGTGAATTCCATGTAAATAGTATTGGAAATAATCCTATTAAGGAGCTGTCAAATTTTTTGGACAATTTGCAAAATCTGTTTTGCTTAGTTTGTACTCAAGCCATTGGGCTGGAACTAGCCTGAGTCTAAAAGCTGACTTTGCTGTGTATTCCCCAGTGGACATCTTCATTGGTGTCTCAGCTTGTTGTGGAAGTGATCCTTTATTGCAGAGACTTGACCGCACACCTATTTAAGAAGTGAGCATACCTATTTAAAACCAAGACAGCCAGATTGATCCCTTTGCTTATACTTTAATTATTAAACCACAGGATTAGTCTTCAGTGACCAGATTGCTGTGTATGCAGCATTTAAGTAGGTGATGACTGGATGTTTTAACCTTCTCTATAACACTTACTGGGATGGGGTGTGAGGGATTAAGCAGTGAGCCTTTTTCCCATAAAGTGATTGCCTGCTTGGGGTTAAGTGTGTATTGAGACAGGAAGGGAAGCCGCAGCACAGAAAAATAAGGGCATGAAGGGTGGAGAGAACTTGATGCATTTAAAATTGAAGAAAACCATAGTTTTTCTTAAACCTGTAGTAAAACAGTAGGTGGCTGCATCTGGGCAGGTGTTCATGGTGGGGGAGGAAAGACTGAACAAAAACATTGGGGATTTTGTGTTGACATGTTCCATAGCACTGAACATAACTGAAGAGCAGTGTGACTTTTTATTGTATATGTGCTTCCCTTTCCTACTCTGTTCATTGCCCCTCCGTCTCTCCCCAGCCACCTGTTCTTATTACACTGCAGGGTCTTCAGAGCTGGGACACTCTTCCGGTGTCTGTGTAGCAGCACATGGCTTCTTGTCTGCTGCTACAATGAAGATGAGGGGCAATAGTTAGACTGTCATTACGGTGTTAATTGTTTATGCCCCGCTCTTTCACCATTGTACTGCTGTAACACTTAATAATTTAAAGGTGTTGGAGTGGTGGGGGTGGAAATGGCTGCAGCAGTCTTTTCTTTCCAGCATTCTGTGGGTTTTTTTCCTTTGGTGGTTCTGGTTACCTAGGAAACAGGAGGAGGATGGCATTTGATTGGCTCTTTTGGAAGAGTTGGGATTGTGGGCACTTTGAGTGATGGGCAGTATATATGCACAAACATTAAATGAATTGGGGGGGGAATTAGTGATATTTCATTGAACTATTCAAGCTGTGCTCTGCAAAGTATTAGTTTGTAAGGAACTTTTTTATCAGTGAGATATATAAACCTGTTCAGCCTTCAAAAGAGAAGGCTGAGGGGGGATCTTGTGGCCTGTTATAAACTGGTTAGGGGGGATCAGCAGGTGCTGGGGGAGTCCCTGTTCCCCCGAGCGCCACAAGGAGTGACCAGGAACAACGGTCACAAGCTGGCGGAGGGAAGGTTTAAGATGGACATCAGGAGGCGCTACTTCACGGTCAGGGCGGCTAGGGTCTGGAACCAGCTTCCAAGTGAGGTGGTGCAGGCTCCCACCCTGGGGGTTTTTAAGAGGAGGTTGGATGACCACCTTACTGGGGTCGTTTAACCCCAGTGCTCTTCCTGCCATGGCAGGGGGTCAGACTAGATGATCTGCTCAGGTCCCTTCCGACCCTAGAAACTATGAAACATATATATAATTTTTTTATTTTTATTTTTTTTTGGTGGCCTGTGAGTGTAAATAAACTGCATTTGAAAATGGCAGTACTGATGGGCTGAATAATTTGGGGCAATGCAGGAGTAGGGATTGGGGTATGAAACCTTCAGGGTATAACTTTGGTCCAGTGTCAGCAGTGACTCGCTGCAGTAGAAGGCTGTCTACCTCAAACAGAAATAGCTGATACTACTAGTCCAAATCCCAGAGGTTTGGAGTTTTATATTCCAGTCTCTTTCCAGGACTGGTACCAGTTGGTTTGCCATCTCAATAGAAGACCTGGAGTTAGAGAGAATAGGGAAACAGGACTTCCTTCCCCTACCTGGAAGTGGCCACACTTGGGGAAAGAGTGTTTATACAAAAATTGCTCAGCAAAAGACTCCACAGCTGCCTAGTCCAACATCTTTTGGCAGTATCAACCTAGATGGTGCTCTGTAAGATAGGTGCTTTGATTTCACCTATTCCATGTGAGTGACCAATGCTTTTTCATTTAGGTATTAAGTGGAATTGGGTGACTCAGATATTGAAGCTGTGGCCTCAGGTGGGAAACAGAATGTTCTTGCATCTCACATGGAGTATCCTGCAAATGACAGTGTAAAACAGGACCTGGGTCAGTACTTCTGCTTTACACTGTTTGGCAGTGGGTTATGCAGGATTAAATGAGATTTCCCTTGCTAAATTAGTGTGTTAGGCACCTGCCCAAGAGCTGTTTGGCCCACTTGCTTTTGACACAGTGCTAACAAGATTGAGCATGGTATAGAGATTTTTTTGTTTTGTTTTGACTTTTGTCAGACAGTTACTCTGTTCCCTAAATTAGATGTTCCTTTGGCTTGATGGATGACTGTAAATTATTAGAGCAGTGACTCCATCTGAGCAATAGTTTGCATTGCTCTGCAGCCTTGAAGAGTAATTTTGAGTCCAATCCTGCTCCTATCAAGTCTGCAGTCAACAAGAGTTTTATTGCTATGGGAGCAGATTCAGAAGTGTAACCTCTGCCAGCATTGCCATACACCTACTGTATTTTACAAGTGCATCATAGGTCAAAATTTGTAAAGGACTCTGAAGATTTAGCATCAGTAGAGGTCTTAAAGTTTATCAAAACCTCATTTCTGAAGCTAGGAAGTTCAATACTCTTCTTCTAAGCCAGCAGTTCCCAACATTTGATTTAATACGTCAGCTTCTTAAACCGTGATATGAGTTTAATGTTCTGTTCCTGTCACCAGTGGTACCTGTGCCATAGTTTAGGAAATAAGGTCTAAGCAGTTTCCAACAAAACCTAAGGTTACTTGAGATTAGGTAATTCCTTAGTACTTGGAATTCAGAGTGCTGTTCTTCTGGTTGCTGTTTTCTTGCGTATTCTGTTGTGTTTCTAGAACCTGCAGCTTTAGCCCTTGGAAGTAAGAAACTTTTATCTGAAATGAGGTAGTTCAAAGTGAAGTACTACAGTAAAAATGGCTTACTAAGACTAGCTTGGGTCCTCTGCAAAAACCCACATCAAACCCTATTCCTTTTCAAAGCCAGATTCCTCTGCAGACTATACCTGGGTTCTGAAAGCTGAACTTCCTTGCCTTGTAACATGTCTTTATCTAAAATAACCATTCTGTAAGCTAAATAGGGCCCTCAAACTGTATTCTATACACCAGGGGTCAGCAACCCCTGGCACATGTGCCGAATGTGGCACGTAAGGCCATTTTGCTTGGCACGCCGCAGCCAGCCCCGGCTTCAGGTAGCTGCTGCCAGCGACGGACCCTGGGCTGCTCCCAGCAGGGCTTGTAGCGTCCCAGCTAACTGCTAGGAGCAGCCTGGGATCCCGGCTGGCAGCAGCTCCCCAGAGCCGGGGCCAGCTGCAGCTGGGAGGCTCCAAACAGCTGTGCCAGGCTCCGGCATCAGCTCCGCACCAGCGCGTGCAGGCGGTGGGGCAGGGGC
>NW_017729016.1:11196035-11196520 GCF_001723915.1 Gavialis gangeticus
AGGGCATCCTGCCATGTACCCCTTGCCCTCATTTTGTTTTTCTGCCATGCCAGCACTCTGGCACCTTCCAAGGTAGGCATTGTGGTGTTTTTCGGCACTCCGGCCAAAAAAAAGTTGCCTACCCCTGCTATACACCGTGTTGGAACATTTGTAACCGATTTGAAAGAAATGAATAGTTTTGCTGATTCGCAGAATGGAATGGGATCTAGCACAGTGTCTCTTACCAATGTTAGCTGTACAGTGTTAGGTAAAGATAGAACATGGCAAATGTACTAAATTCAGGAGACCCCCTAAGTGCATAGAGAAAACAGATCTTTAGAACAATATGTTGTTTGTATATAGTTGCTCTTAGAGGTGCAGTGGTTTTGATGCAAGTATGGGAAAAATGTTGTTAAATCCCCGCCTTGCAGAATGATCAGGATTAGTTTCCTGTATCAAGATCTAGGACACAGCAGTGAATGGCCTCTTTATCTCCAAACTACAAG
>NW_017729016.1:11197258-11210874 GCF_001723915.1 Gavialis gangeticus
GTATGAAGTTCTGCATTGTGTGCATTTCAGGAAGTTTGGATTTTAATGACACCCCCAAACCCCTCCTGCCCTTTAACTTTAACTTAAAAAGCAAAATATTGCAGACTACCAGGAAGGTGCTGGGAGCAATTTAAAATTACACAAACAAGTTTGATGCTTTTCTTGAGAAGACAAAAACCATGTGGGTGCTGTACCAGCTTCCCTGTATAATTCTGCCAGCCTGCCCCTTAATCCTCCTTTGCAGCAACCCTATTATTACACACCCCTTTAGGTAGGAACTGACAATTGTGCCTGGTTAAGGGATCATCTTGTTGCTCTAATTTTTCTCTTTAAGGTCTGTTTGCAAGTTTAAGTAAGTAGCAATGGAGGATTCAGTCTTCTGATTTCTTTTTCATGCTAATGAATATTTACCACACATACTCAATTAGAAGTTGAGGTTACCCCCCATACCCCCACATCTAACATGGGGGAGCAGGGAAGCCTCCTTGCCTTACAGCTGAGTACAAGGCAGTGGAGAGGGGTGCTCAGGCAGCGGCTCTGGCTCCCGCTCTGGTTCTGGCCCCAACCTGCTGCTGCTACGGGGCCAGGCTGGAACAGCAGTGCCAGTTCTGCGCCACTGCTACAGGGCGCCATGCTCTGTGCCCTGGGCTTCAACAGGAACAGAGTTTGCTGGTGTGGAGCAAAAGTTAGCGGGGGGGTGGGAATGACAGGGACCTGAAGCTGCAGGTGGTAGGAGCAGCATGGAGAGGGGCTGAAGGGGGAATTGGGGCAACCTGAGTCTGTGGGGTATGGGGGAGTAGGCACAATGGGGGTAAGTGGTGGGGGACAGGCAGCAGGGGCAAGCTGCCTGTCTCTCTCACTGCTTGCCCTACTACCTCCACACTGCCTACTCCTACCACCTACCCCCCACCTGTCCTACTACATTTCCCCCCCCACTGGCTCCCCCACTGCCTGCCCCATTATTGTCCCCCTTTATCACCTCTTCCCCCCACCATATGCAATAGTGGTGGGGTGGAGATGAATTTAAGATGATCCTCCAATAATTAGATTCCATTCATGGAAAATTATGATACATTTATAACTGATATCAAATTATTGGGTGGGGGAGCTTTACATTCAGGGTCGTCTTGTATTTGAGTATATATGTTAATTCAAGACATACTTGAGTAAGATCAGCATGCTTTTTGAGGCTTAACAAAGTCTGCAGAATCACTTGAACAAAGTTCAGTTGCTTATTCCCAGTTTGCCTGGTGCTTTAAAAATATTCCACCAGAAAAACAAATTCTGACACATTGTGATATTTCATTGCACAAAAACAGTAAACTGGGATTGACTTTTATGTGTTCAGCAACTGGTATGTGAGCTTATTTCCATGACTGGACCATAGGTCAATGTGAACATTAATCAAAAGTCAGCGTAAACATTGATCTCTGTTCCTTTCAGTGGCTTGTTCGCGCTGCATGTTTCTGTTTTTGGAAGAGTTTTGAGACTAACTTGTGAATGGCTAACAGAACTTTAGTTTCCCAGTCCCACTATCACTCTGTCCAAACCTCTGCCTTCGCATTTTCCAATCAAAACCTCTGTTTATAATATGCGGTATCATTTGTGGAATAAGATGTTAGTATTGAAATTCATTTTTAAAAGTTCAGTGTCATAGCATATAATGTTAGTTTTTTGTTTTGTTGGGTTTTTTAACCTCAGTGGGACAAATGGTGATGAATCTGTGACAAAGATTTGGGAGTTGGGGTGGAACAGATTATCTGCATCTTGAGGCACATAACACTTTTTAGAAACAACAGCAAAGATGCTTTTTAAACATGTTTGTTAATTAATATTTCTGGTTCAAATTTTCCAACACACAATTTGCTATTGGTATTGGTTGTACAAAGCCTTGAGTGTGTTGAAAGCACCAAACTGAACTTGAAATCAGAACTGTTTAAATCTAAAGGAAAATATTTAATTTGTGCCATTTACAAAACTCTGCATGTTGTAACATGTCTGTCTTCTACTCTGCACATTAGTGACTTCTGTTATGAAACTGGAGGTTAACTGCACATTTTTAATCACCTTGGTTTGTTTTTTCTGTAAGCTTTGGCAACACATTAGCACACTTGTAAGTGTTAGACTCTTGCATCCTTATATACAGAACCATTTGAAATAACCTTCTGGTCTAGCAGCATTGGCCATCTTAGCGGTTAAAAGACCTGGGTCTCTGGCATGGAAGAGTTCTTAAAGGGATGCTGTCAAGTGCATCCTTCCCAAGGGCACCTCTTAAGCTCTGCTGATATGGGTAGAAATAAAGGCAGTAAGCTGTGTTTTCAGGTAGGAAAACTGCTTTGAATTGTCTAACCTTTCAGAACATTGTGCTGAACAAAGCCTAGCTGATTCAGTGCTGGCTTCTTAGGAAGAGTCTCTTTCCTTCTCTTTCCCTCTTCCCGTCTTTTCCCATCCCCACTCCTGCTTCAGTTTTCTCAGAGTGGAGGAAATTAGAAGGTGACAAAGAAATATCTCCCTGTAGCAGAAAAGGAAATGAGCCTGGCTGCTGCTCAGTTACCACTTCAGCTGATAGTGATTGGTACTGTCAGACCCCATTGGAAAATCTCATCCACCTTTTTTGACTACTCTCAGTTTTGGTAGGACCCTGAGGACCAACAGGAAGAACTCAGAATATTGTCCCTTACAAGTAAATCTTGCTCATACTTGCCTCTGCTGTATATTTTCAGGTGCACTCACAGTTGGCCTTGTGCGACAGTGTCAAACCATCCATGGACGTGACAGGACCTGTATTCCTCCACGGTTGCCTCCAGAGTGGGTCACTACATTATTTTTCATCATTATGGGAATCATTTCACTGACTGTCACATGTGGTTTGCTGGTGGCTTCCCACTGGCGAAGAGAAGCTACTAAATATGCCCGCTGGATAGCATTCACTGGAAGTAAGTGACTTCAGCTATGCAGTAAGTCTGCATGTAGGACAAACCGGGAGAGGCTTTTTAAGAACAAATCTGGGTGGGTACTGTTACCAGAGACCAGTGGTTAAACGCTGCTGTTTGACAGCACTTTTTTCCCCCTCTGCTCTGTAGAAAGAAACTTCTTTTTGAAATCAAAGGTTTGGGATATAAAAGTGCTGGAACAACCAGGAGAGATTAAGACGGGAGCCTTTGGGATCCTGGTTTTGTGGTCACAAAGCTTGTCACTTGCTAAGGCTGAGACAGGAAAAAGAAGTGCAATTTAGGACTAGCAACTCTTAGCTCCTTGGGAAGTGTCAGAGTGCGACAATTGAGCCAGGTTGGGGTAGGCTACTTGAGTCATATGACTCAAGTTTTAGCCAGAGTCTGGTGGTCCGGGCTTGTTGCCTTCCCCCTCCTTTCCCCCCACCCCCGCTCCCTCCACAAGAGAAAGAAGAAGTTGATGGCTCTGGCCCCTTCTGCACCCTCCTGGGTTTTATCCTCTCATGAACACACTGTGCAGGGTTGATGCCACCTTAGACTTGATTCGTTCGTGTGCAATGTGTTTGTTCATTTTAGTGAGAAATGACACCTGCATTCTAACTGATCTGGGGCTGCAGGACACCTCTGTCTGATAGCACCATGAATTATTTCCATCCCCATCCTTTCCTGGTGATGGTTCCTCAGCTGGAGGCTGATCAGGGTAGCATGCTATTTTCCTGTCTTTTCCTACTGTTGAGCTGTTTCTGAGCAGGTTGTCTCTTCTCCTGATAGCCCATGCTTGGCCTCCCTTAACAGGAATGTAGCCTCGTATTTCTGTGCAGAGAAGCCCATTCTGTTAGCTGTCTTAGCAGAAGAGAAAACCACTTGTGGCAAGGCAGAGGAAGACATTACAAAAATAGTCAGACTTCCCTTTCAGGGAGAGGGGGAGGCTGTTACAGGCATCCCCTTGCTGCAAAATGGTTTTAGTGTTTTGATGGTCATTATGGAGGCCTGCAAAAGACTTTAGATTCTAGGGGGGAAAATAAAAAATTGAGGGCTTATAAATTGGCTTGAATTCTGAAAAACAATAAGAAAATTAACTAGAAAATAAAAGTTTCTGCTCCTAACTGAAACAAACTAGCTTTGGTTTGGCAAGGACTTGTGACATTTTTATGTTAAGGGACTTAAACTGCTCATTGTAGAACGCAACCTCAGCTGGAACCATCCCACTAAGGCACCTCTGTAATTAAAGCCATTGCCTCCAATTTCTCTGCTGAATAATGTAGCTCTTGCGGACAATGTGGGGTTAATTTATTAAGTTAAATCCTTTGTGACTGTTTTCTACAGTGAGCTACCTTTAAATAGCAAAAATCTGGTGTTTAAAACAGCACACTACAAAAGTGTTTGAGATGAGTTGGATTTAAAATACTAAGGTAAAGGGGTTATTTTCATGAAACTGAATGTTAATAATAGAAAATATCAGAGTGTATCTACAGTGTTTCTGTGCATTGGATTTTTGGTTTCAGAGACATGATTTTTAAAGGTATCTTCATCCTCAAAAACACTTTTGCTTTAGTTTCTTAAGACTTTGCTGAATACGTGAGCTAAAAAGTCTGACGTCTTGAAATCTCCTTTTTTCTTTGCAGCCTTTAGACTGAGATAAGTCTAATGTGTCCATATTCATTAATAGAATAAATACAGAGGTGCAAAGGTGTATCTTCCCCATTTGTTCTGACAGTCTGCTCTGAGCAGTTTTTATTAAAAGAGTCTCTATTAGATTTGTTTTATCTTAAACCAAAATAATTCACAATCCTAGTAAGATATTCCTGCTGTATTATTGAAATCTAAAATTCAGCTTCTTGTATCTTAAAACCCCTTTTTTCTGTGACTTTTTTTCTAACATAAGCTTTGACTGCTTACTCAGCCCTAAGAAAAATTTTTACAATCATGTTAATGGGATAAAAAAAAAATCTTTTACTTCTAGATCCATAATGAATGGAAGCCATGGCTGTCTGACTACTTTTTCATGTGAAATGAGTCTGTATGAATGACTTCTGTGGTTCACCCTAATGGGAACCCTAATTAGCAGTCTATGAAGAGAAGTATATGGCTGAGCCCAGAGAATTAAATTTTGCTTTGAGAGGGGGTTACTTTGTTTCAGAAACTTGTGCTGTTTAGACAGAAGGAGGGGAATCTTTGTGGCTGTTGTATCTGCTTGCAGGTAATTTTGAAGACTACAGAGTCTTCAACTGCTTGCCCACTTTTTTTCTTGCTTCACATCATTAGAACATAACGCAAGGCCATTCTTATATGGACCTTCCCACAGGGGTGGCAGTATTTTGACTGCAAGCTTCCTGCTTTCAAAGAACAGGTTGTTGATTCATCAAAAAATCACTGAAGGAGAAGCTGTGAGGATGAACTTAATTGGGTGAGATAGTGACATATAGATATTAAAGTGAGTGCCCTAAATATAAAGGTCTTGGAAAGCTAGGTGAATTTGGAGGAAAGAATGACTAAGTAAAATCTTGGGCATTAGAACCTGACCTATTCCAGTGACCTTGATTGGAATGTTCCAAACTTACAAAGAGATTAATTAGACCTTGGCGGTTTGGACCCACATTTACCATATAAGCTTACATAATAGATGGGACTAGTAGCATGATGCATTAAGGTTGCTCAGCACTTTCTATTCTAAGATGAATTTTTGCTTCCTTATAGTTATGGCAAATATAAACCATTAGGCTGAAATTTATCATGCCATGAGTCTGCCTCAGGCTGAAAATGTAGCTTTCTCCCCACATTAACAATAATAAAAGTAATTCTTCCTTTGGAAAAACTCTTAGCATTTTTGGCAGGGCTTGCTTTTAATATAAGGGATAGACATTTTTGTTGTCCCCATGGAAAATCTGCCCCAGCTTGGTCAGATGTAAGCCTCTGAAGGACCATTGGTCAGGACTGACCTTTTTAGAGATCAGCAACTAAATTTCCGCAGGCTTCTCTGGAAACTGGGTGTGCTCCAGCACAGGATTGAGCAGGACTTCCCAGAGGTGCAACTGCTAGGATTGGGCAATTGAGCTAAGAGCAGGAAGCCTGTCTTCCTTGTGCTCTCAGAGGTTGCACTACCACCACTTGAGCCCAGGTAGCATTGAGGAGGAAGAAGCTGCATGATTTGAGTACAAATAGAATGAGAGCAAGACCTGCAGAGGGAGGAGGATTAGACTGAGTGGAGAAGACTAGGCATTGGTATTGGGTGCTGACAGGGAGTTGGACTTGAGACAGATTCAGTGGGTTGGGTGAAGTAGATGAGGAGAGATAGATTTGATAAAGGACTTGAGTGCAGGAGGAGCAGTGGGGCTAGCTAGGTTAAGAACCTGGAATGAGGGCAAGGGATATGGATTTAATTAAGGTTGGGGTGGGAGATTTGGGATTAGGATGAGAATGGAGACTGAAGAAGCAAGAAGAATCAGGCTGAGATTGGATTCTGTGGGGCAGAGAGTGTTCAGTTTTGGGGAGAAAGGGCAGAAATGTGACGTCATGGGGGTGTGGGGGAGGGAGGTCTGCTATAGACCACCAGACCAGGAGGAAATGGTAGATGAGGCTTTCTTCAAACAGCTAGCGGAAGTTTCCCAATCACAGGCTGTGGTTCTCATAGGGGACTTCAGTCACCCTGACATCTGCTGGGATGGCAATACAGCGGTGCACAGGCAATCCAGGAAGTTTTTGGAGAGTTTTTGGAGACAACTTTCTGGTACAAGTGCTGGAGCCGCCAGCTGGAGGCTGTACTCTTCATGACTTGCTGCTCAGAAGCAGGGAGAAATTGGTGGGGAATGTACTAGTAGAGGGCAACTTGAGCAGCAGTAACCACGAGATAATTGAGCTCAAGATCCTGAGGAAGGGAAGGATGGAGAGCAGCACAATAAGGACCCTGGACTTCAGAAAAGCAGACTTTTACTCACTCAGGGAACTCGTGGGCAGGAGAGCTGGCTGTACTTGGACAAAGCCTTGCTGAAAGTGCAGAAACAAACCATCCTGATGTGCAGGAAGACTAGAAAGTATGGCAGAAGACCATCTTGGCTTATCAAAGAATTCTTCAGTAAACTAAATCACAAAAAGGAAGCTTATAAGAAGTGGAAACTTGGATAGACAATTAGGGAGGAGTACAAGAGTATTGCTCGGGCATGCAGGGATCAAGTCAGGAAGGCCAAAGTGCAACTGGAGTCACAGTTAGCAAGGGATGTGAAGGGTAACAAAAAAGGCTTCGACAAGTATGTCAGTAACAAGGAAGATCAGAGAAAGTGTGGGTCCCTTACTGGATGGGGGAAGCGACCTAGAGACACAGGATGTAGAAAAGGCTGAAGTACTCAGTGCCTTTTTCACCTGAGTCTTCACAGACAAGGTCAGCTCCCAGACAGCACAGTTTGGGGAGGAGGTGAGAAGCCAACAGTGGCGAAAGAACAGGTTAGGGAGTATTTAGAAAAGCTGGACATACACAAGTCCATGGCACTGGATGGGATGCACCTGGGGGTGCTGAGGGAGTTGGCTGATGTGATTGCAGAGCCGCTGGCCATCATCGTTGAAAACTCATGGTGATCAGGAGAGGTCCTGGATGATTGGAAAAGGGTAAACATAGTGCCCATATTTAAGAAAGGGGAAAAAGGAAGATCCAGGGGACTACAGACCAGTCTGCCTCACCCCAGTCTTTGGAAAAATCATGGAGCAGGTCCTCAAAGAATCCATTTCTAAGTACTTTGAGAAGTTAATTAGGAAAAATCAGCATGGATTCACCAAGGGCAAGTCGTGCCTGACCAACCTGATTGCCCTTCTCTGATGAGATGACTGACTCTATGGATGTGGGGAGACCAATGGATGTGATATACCTTGATTTTAGCAAGGCTTTTGATATCGTCTCCCACAACATTCTCGTAGGCAAGCTAAGGAAGTACTGGCTGTATGAATGGACTGTGTAGGGGCTAGAAAACTGGCTAGAGCAGCAGGGTCAGAGGGTAGTAATCAATGGCTTGATGTCTAGTTGGCATCCAGTATCAAGTGGAGTGCCTCAGGGGTTGGTCCTGCCGCCAGTTTTATTCAATATTTTCATCAGCAACCTGGAAGATAGCATAGAGAGCACCCTCAGCAAGTTTGTATATGATACTTGGGTGTGGGGGAAGGAGTAGAAATCTCATGAGTTTCAACAAGGGCAAGTGCAAAGTCCTGCACTTAGGATGGAGTAATCCCAAGCACTGATGCAGGCTGGGAGCTGACTGGCTGGGCAGCAGCTCTGCAGAAAAGGACCTGGGGTTTATAGTGGACAATAAGTTTCATGTGAGCCAACAGTGCGCCTTTGTTGTGAAGAAGGCTAATGGCATACTGGGCTGCATTGGTAAGATTGTTGCCAGCAGATCAAGGGAGGTTTTAAGAACTGGCTAGACAAAGCCTTGGCTGGGGTGATCTAGTGGGGGACAGTCCTGCTTTGAGCAGGAGGTTGGGCTAGATGTAACCTCCTGAGGTCTCTTCCAACCCTATTTTTTTATGATTCTAAGTGTCTGTGTCCATCCGAGCAGCACACCTTTCCTCAAGAGCCTGGGATGGGGAAGAAAGTACTCTGGAATCTAAGCAGTTGTATCTATTCATCTCTAGTGCTGGTCCACGTAAGAAATTCGTTTAGCCATCCCTCAACAAAGGTCTCTCGTCCTAGTTCCTAGTAAGATGGTAGATGAGTCTGATTAAAATCAAGTCAGTCTTTCGAGGTGAACCAGTCAGGACAGATTAAAAAAAAAAATCAGGGCAATCCAATATGAGACTGTTACATGGAGGGGAGCCAGATCCAATCATAGCAAAGAGCCTCTTAGCCACCTCCAGGGAGGTGACTCGCCTTCCAATGAATTGAGCAGAGGAGAATCTGTGATCAATTTGTTCCCTTTACATCCATATCCTCTCTGGTAATTGCTTCCTGTCCTAACTACCTTCTTAGCAATTTTGGAAATAGTGTTCAACACTGTATCATAGAGTTTCACTCCAGGAGTTTTTGAAGTCTCAAGGCTTCAAACATTGTGCTTCCTGCAAAGCATTGCCCCTAATGGAGGGGGGGGGGAAGGGGGCATCTTAAGTGTTTTTGTTGAGGCGTTTTTGGTGAGGGGTATTTATTTTGGTGTGGGGTCTTTGAAGGACACGTGTTTTGATTTGTGCAAGACAAAAGTGGGCTTGCAAATCTAGAGAGTCACTAGATTGAGATGCTCTAAGAGCCACCCTTTCTTCTTGAATCACTTCTGCCTTTGTCTACAATGTATGGGACTAACATCCACATGTCCAGGCCTTGTGGAGCAGAGAGATACGGTTAAGTTCCAAACCTTGCCTTTCTGCATCTTCCTTCCTATCTCATTTCGGGAATGAGATTCCTGCTCTCAAGACCACCTTTTTGCAGGATGTGCAGACTTTGTTTGAACTCGGTTTATAGAGAAGGTTTTCCCACAGCAAGGATTTTCTTATTGGTAATTCCACCTCCTGCAAGAAAGGTGATTTGAAGCTCATCCCAAATGTAAGAAAGAAAGTCTTCCATCATTTTCCTGGATGTTGGTGATTAGTATGATTACCCCCATCCCCCTTATAGGGTCCTATTTCCACATGTCAGTCAGAGCTACAGGAAATACCCAAGACTTACAATAGAAGGCTTTTGCCACCATTTCAGTGCACTTTCTTTCAGCCTATAAATAGTTCCAGAAGTATTTTCAAAATGTATGAATGGCAGTTGCCCAACTTCAGCATTCAGGTATCCAGGTATCTTCCGTATTTGGATGATTGACTTTATTAGTGGTCAGTCCAAAAAAAACAATCCCATTAGACAATTCCTGTGACTTTTGCTCAGCTAGGGCTGAAAATAAGCACAAAAAGTCTATACTGATACCATTTAAAAAAACTTGAGTTTATAGCAGTTTGACCTCAGTTACTACTTGCTTATCACAAGGCACTCCTCAATATTTTAACTGCATGCAGAATTTTTGAGAAAGAACCAAAGACAACAAAAGAGGCTTACCTAAGACTGGCAAGACGCATACTGTCGTGGAACCATGTGACTTCAGACACCAAGCTTCTCCGTGTCAGTTTGGGTTGGGACAGTGTACAAACCTGTTAGACCTTGAAAGAAGTGCTCTACTCCTTTGGTTGGGGATAGGTGCTCACAGTCTGCAAAGATGCTCCCGTTTTCTCTCCTGCTACTAATAGTGACCTGGTCATAGATGCTTCAAGCAAGGGCTGGTATTCTCATCTGGAGAATCTGAAGTTTCAGGGTCTGTGGCCAAATTGGGGAAACCTCTGTTTTGAACCAAGTGTATGCATTGAACTTGTAGAGCAGCATTTCCCAACCCTTTTCACCCCCTGGAACACTTGCATGGCTTCCTCCACCCCATGGGACACTGGCCGAGTGGGGTAGGGGGTAGTGAGCGGCCAAATGCCACAGGCTGGGGGGAGGGTGGCGAGTGGCCGAATGCCGTGGAGGGGGAGATTGGGTGGCGAACGGCTGGACACCACAGACTGGGGTGGGGAGGTAACAAGCGGCGGGACTCTGCAGAGTGGTGAGAAGCAGGTGGCATGGCTTTTGAATCACTGGCTGGAGCCATGCTCCCCAGGTTGTCTGGCTGCACGCAGCAGGTGGGGGGTGTGGCTCCAGCCCAAAATGCTGCGGCATACCTGGACATGCCTGATGGCACACCAGTTGGAAAACGCTGAAGTAGACAGCTGCACAGCATAAGTGTAAAATTACCATGTACCTTTGAGCAAAAAAATCATGACCAAATCAGTTCTACTGTGTCAAGGAAGTCCACTGTGTAGTTTCTGTTCCCCCCCCCCCAATATTGCAGTAAGGCACATTTAATCTCCTTGGGGTAAGAAACATATTAGTAGATACCTTCAACAGAAGGCATTTCTCTATCACAAGTGGTCTTGGAAAGGTGGCATCCAATATATTTTATATATGGGGAACACCTATGTTGGATGCCTTACCATCACTGAATGAGAAATGCCTAAGGTGGTGTTTTGGTGTAAGTTAAAGCCAAGGTTCTGTTATAGACTTGTTCCTGTATATGCTTCCCCAATCTGACAAAATACTAGGGAAGTAGAAGCAGAATTGTTCCACAGTGATGCTTATACCAAGTTGGACAAGACACTGCTGGTATGTCAACCAATGGAAGCTCTCATCAATCGCCTGTAATCCCTTTTTATTTGGAAAAAAAAAAAAAAGCCTACCTTTATAGAATTGCAGCTAGCTTCTGCATTCAGATTCTCAGTTATCTCATATGGCTAATCTCTGGCTATGCTCCCTTGGGAGCTCCATCTGTAAGAAGATTCTTTCAATACATACAGGGAAAAAGCCTAAAAAAGCACTTACCAGAAGAAAGGCAAAAGTCTTTTGCATATAGTACCAAACAAATCTGTTACATACTCGGACAGTAATTCATGTGGTTGGTTTGTTTTTTTTCAAATTTTTGCTGTACTGAAAGAACTGCACCAAGAATGTCTGTTAGCTTGGTTAGAGTTCATTTCACAGGAATATCAGTATCAGCTTTTCATCTTCAAACCCAAGGTAAATCGGTCTGTATGCATCTATTGTAAGAAGAGTCCTCAAAAGGCTTTATCAGACCTTATCCATTGATTCATGATGTCATTTCATTTTAATGTAATCTGCATCCTCTCCTGATTCATGGGACTTTTACATTCGAGTCTATGGCTTCCTGTTTGTCCTGTCTCTCCTGCTACAAAACTATATTTTTTTGTGCGATAACTTTAGCCAGGAGAGTTTTAGAATTGCAAACCTTGATGAGACATCCATGATATGCCAAATTCCACGAGAATAACGTCTCTTAGTGAGCACATCCAAAATTCAGGCCCAAGACTATTTTGGGCTTTCATTTAAATCTGACTTTTTCTCCTGATATTCTTTGTGAAGCCTGCCTCCTGTGGGATGAAAAAAGGTTTTATCCTTCGATATTTACAGCGCCATGCCCTTCATTATTCCTAATATCTATATATCAGTCCAGTGGCAGTGTTAGCAAAAAGTCTCCAAGTTGTGTGTGTATGCATGTTCCAATGTAGGTGGACATACCATATTTCAAAGAAAATAAGTTACTATGGGGGTAAGTAGCAGTTGTTTGCAAATTATTTCCTATATATTTACGAGGCCGTTAAAAACTTGGTAACTCTGTGATTCTTGAAAGTAATGAAGCAAAAATAGCTTTGAAAATCCAAGTGATGATTTCAGTGTTCTGAAGGCATTTCATGTGAGTACGTTGTTGTTAATGTCGTCTTAGCACTTTTGGAGAGAACTAGAGCTTTTTCTTCAGGTCGACAAACTAGATGGAATAGGAAACGCATTGAGTTCTAACAGTGACTCATCCTGGGCATGCTTTTGCAATTGTTACTAATTACACATTATCCATTACTAATTATGCACTATTAAACATTGTTGCCTGGGCCATTTTAAAAATAAAACTCTTTTTTCCATGCTGATACAGATTTATTTAAACATATCTAAGAATCTTTTCTATAGCTAGCCCAGTTATGGATATTTTTTTTACCATTAAAATAGGAAATTTGATTCGTCAGCAAAAAACAAGAACAAAACTTATCATGTGGGATAATACTGCTCTATAGAGGTGTGAATTAAAGCATCTTAATAAACGATATAGTATTCAAATACATTCAGATTCACTTCATAAAAGAAATTAATCAGCTGCATCTCAAAGTAACAGTTTGCTAGGTAGGCAGTCTGTAGACTTATAATTTGGGATCTATTTAAATTGTACCGGAAGTGCACTGCACAGCAACTCCTTTTAATCTTGCTCTTTTTTCCATGCACCCTCCCCGCCACTGATTGGCAGAGAGGCCCCACCATTCGTCTCCTGCTCCTGATCGACCAAGAGGCAAAAACCATGGTTTTAAATACCCCATGGGGGGTTTGTTTTTTTTTTTGTTTCCTGACTGATCAGCAGCAAATGGCGGGGGCCCTTTTGGCCAGTCAGCAGTTGGAGGCAAAAAACACGGTTTTAAACATCCCATAGCTTTTGCTTTCCAGCTGATCAGAAGCAAGCAGCTGGGCTGCTGGGGCCCCTTTGCCAATCAGCTCCCAGGGAACACATGGAAAAAAGCAAGATTAAAGAAGCTTCTGCGCAGTGCACTTCCCTAGTGGTTTAGGTGGATCCCTTCTTAATCAGTCTCTTGTCTTCTATTAGAGCTGCTACATTAAAAAGAAGGTACAGGCTCCATCTAGTGGCTTATTTGGCTCTGAATGATTTGGTTAAATGCTGTCCCCTTAAATCTGAAGGACTAATCTAATTTTGGCTTGACCAAGGTAGGTGCTCTGCATATCTGCTAATCCATGAAAACAGCTGCTGTGGTAGGGTGTGCACAATTTTTTGAAAAAAAAAAACTGCTTGGTTGATAGCTTGAAGTTATTGGATTCATTGTACATGAAGCCTAAATCCAGAGTTTAAAAGTCTTCTTTATAAAACCACTAATGAATTTTTCTCCCAAAGCTGAGCCCTGCATTGTACCATTCGTAAGTTGTTGGGTTTTTTTTGGTTTGGTTTTTTGTTCTGTTTTTTTTATGAAGAATTACTTGAGGTCTTAAGGGATGTGAAAAACTGTCTAACGCTGGTAAGCATCAGGTTTGTTGAGCTTTTTTTTTTTTTTTTTTTT
>NW_017729016.1:11210943-11215899 GCF_001723915.1 Gavialis gangeticus
TTTTTTTTTTTTTTTTTTTTTTTAAGTGTATATATGCAAAGTAACACAAGGAGGAAAGAATCTGAACATTTGAGAGTTTTTGTAAATGCATTTAACTAGGCATATTTTAAAATATAAATACAATATTATTCAGGTTTGTGTGAGCTCTGTTCATGAGTGGTACTAGAAAGGTCCAGTTGTCGGCAATATGGGACTGGAGGAACTGCTAACATTTTGTCTCTGGAGGTAAGAGTAGCTGGAATCCATACATGTTTTTCATAAGTTGGGAAGGTGAAGTAGAGAGTAGAGCCTCCCTGGAGCTGCTGGTCTTTCTGTCAGCTCTCAGTGCAGTGAGGTGCTCGTATTAATGACCATTATTCAGGTAAGGGCAGAACTATATTTTGAGGTTGGTTAGAATTTAAAATGGAACAGAGGGAGGGAAGAAGTGTTTGTGTAAGTAATACATGGGGGGTTTTGGGTAGGGAAATGGGTTTAATTGGTGGGTAAATAGATGTTAGATACAATTTTAAAAGCTGTTTTATAATGAGTATGTTGGAAATATAGTTTAATTTTGTGGAACTAAAGAAAGTATTAAAAAACATCTAATAGATTATTTGTATGACTTCACCCGTTGAAATTCTGCAACTGTCCACTAGTATTTTTCATCTACTAGTACATTCTTGAACACAGCAGTGAACAATCAACAGCTAATCTTTTTAACAGCAAACTCCCCTGGCAGACATTAATTTAAACATGCAGTGGTATCTGAGGAATATTATCCCAGATCCCCAAAACTGCAGATCCTGCCATGCCTTGCAGATGGTTGAGGAAGAGCAAAGCATACAAGCCACAAATACAAATGACTACAAACCAGCTATAAAGATGTTCCACATTTAACAAGTAACATCTTTGTGTGTGGTTGGCCATTTTATCTTATGATAATTGCTTGCATGTGTGACATTACAATTTATTGCACAATTAACATGTTACATTCATCATGATTAACCTCTGCTAGGAGTCGAAGAGACGCATGTTACCTCATTGAACATCTTGTCTGAAAACCATTTTATGCAGATTCATATGTTCAGTATTAAGCAGGTTCTTTATACTACATGAACTTATTTACAGAAACATGGAGGATGTCAGCAGATGCACAGACATGTCTGTGTCACTGGTTTGAACAGAGTACAAAATAGGGTTACTATACATCCGGGTTTTCCCGTACATGACCTTTTTCTGGGTCCTCCAATCTCTGCTTGGGTGGTTTTTGAAGTCTGAACAAATGTCTGGGATGTTGCTCTGCTTCACTGGTACAGGCCTGGGGAGGGCGATTGGAGGCAGGGGGTACCATGTGCATCTGCAGATGCACACACACATGGCTAGCATGCAGCCAGGCAGGTTAGTGGAAGCAGTCTCTGCAGCTGGATGCAGGTAAGTCTATGGGGAGTGGGGGTTGGAGGGCCAGGGCTTGGGGACTGTTGAGCTGGGAGGTGGAGAGGTTGGGTGTGTGAGGGGTAGCAAGTGACTGCTGCCGCTGGAGAATGGTATCTAAACATGAGAGCTGCAGCAGGGTACAGGGGCAGGAGGGAGGTGCCTTGCCCCTCCAGCAGGGAGAGGGGGTGGAGGGGGCCCTTCAGGGGGGCAATAGGGTGTTGTGGCACTGGGGACTGGTGCCCATGCCCACAGGGACAGGGCACCTGAGAAAACACTGTGGTGGGGAGGGGGGCAGGGGGTGTAGCCAGACTGCCTGGTGCAGCATGGGAGCCCTAGCCTGGACCCAGGGATGCTACAGCTGTCCCCTCCTCCCTCCAGCCTCTGCTGGGGCCAGACACACTCTGTAGCCACTACATTTGGGCCTGGTCAGGATGGGGGCAGCTGGAGACCCTCTCTGGCAGTGCTGGGGGGAACAGAGGGGCTGTGGGCTGGGAGTGAGGGGCACCAGCAGGGCGGTGAGGACTGTGGGTGGGGAGTGGGGGGCTGGGGGTCAGGAGTGCAGGGTGCTGGCAGCGCTGGGGGCTGAGGGTTGGGAGTGAAGGGCAGCAGCTTGGCCCAGTGCGGTGGGGACTGGGTAGGGAGTGAGGGGCACTGGCAGGACCAGGGGTCTGTGGGACAGGATTGAGGGGCAGCAGCAGGGATGGGGAGCTGCAGGTTTGGACTGAGAGTCACCTAGCATAGCCAAGGGGAGCAAGGGACTGTGAATCAGGAGTGAGGGGCACTGTTAGGGCCAGGGGTCTTCAGGTCAGGAGTGAGGGAGAGCACCAGGGACAGAGGGCTGCAGGCTGGGAGTGAGAGGCACTGACAGGACCAGGGGGTTGTGGGTTAGGAGTCCGGTGTCCCCCTAACAGACTCCTAACAGGTGTCCTTTTTTGTGGAACTGGCAATATGGTAACCCTAACTAAAACACTGCAAAGGATGTCGGTCAATAGTAGAGCCTGAAAGAATGTGAAAAGTGTTATGAACTTTTTTAATTACTAATTTTATAGTGACTCTTTGTATGTGTCTCTCCACAAAGGAATATGTGTTGTTTACCGCATAAGTTATGCATATGAATTGACTTATTCAAGTGAAATAAAAATCAGGTTTTTGGTGCTTTGCATCTATGAAAGGTGAGCTTGGACCCTTTTACAGAGAAGGTTAGATCTTAATCTGAAAGCTCTAATGGAGTATCTTAACACTTGGGTTACAATGGTATGTTTTAATTAACCTAAAGAAAAATATAATGACAAACAATGAGTGTGTTTTCTATTTTTAGCAAAGCATGTACTGAAAATATGCAAATCTATTGTGTGGAAGAATAGGAGAGGGCAACTACATTTGGGAAAAGACAACCCTTTGATAATGGAAAGTGAGTTTCTTCAGTGTTTGAATGTTAATTTACATTGACTTTGGGGGAAAATGATTGTCTAAAATTGAACGTACATAATCTATGATTAAATTCATGAATGGTGGAAGAAATGCATCTTTAAAAAATCAATCTTTCTATAGTGGTGATTTTTTTTTTTTTTAAATGCTCTTCTCAGTATGGTTTAAATGATTATCAAAGTGGAGTTCTTTTTACCTTCCTCTAGAAGATTGAGCATGGTACATCCTTTGTGATTAGTTTCTTCCAGATGAACTTGTTTGGCATTGATTTACCTCAGTCCTTCCATAGTTAGTACAGAGCAAAATATTGATAGTTCACTCTTTTCTGTAATGCCCTATGAACTGAGGGGAAAAATTCAAGAAAATAGTAATTATTTTTATTTATTTATTTTTCAGTGATCCTATTCTGCATGGCAGCCCTAATATTTCCAATAGGATTTTACATCAATGAAGTTGGAGGTCAACCATATAAATTGCCCAACAATACAGTGGTTGGGTCTTCATATGTACTGTTTGTTTTATCCATTTTCTTTACAATAGTTGGACTTCTATTTGCTGGCAAAGTTTGTTTACCTGGCTGATGAATGTCTAAACTTCATGACTCTTATTTTGGAAGAGAGCAAGACATCAAAGTTGCATTCTCTGGAGGATGCCTAGATCAGACTATCAAATACTAACTGAAAAGAGGAATGCTTTGACTTGTTCTCACTATGCACTTTGGATAAAAAAGGAGAGCCTTTCCCATAACCAAATACAACGCTGACTAATCTCCTGAGCATATTAATGCAGTCAGGTCTGCACTGTGATAGGAACTAGTGAAGAAGAATGCTTTACACTGAGAAGCATATTGCCCCATGTTACTGTACCATACCTGTTTTTAATGTCTAACAAATTGGAAGTAAAAGTATTTATGAACTTTGTGGTAGACCAGAGGGTTGCAAAGGAATTCAAGTGAGGCTGGCCTCGCTGTTTAGGAGATTAGTGTTTTACATCTTCCTTCTGACGAGCAAAGCCTTTGGCACCAAAATGGATCCGTCTTGCATTACTGCACCAAGAAGCCAATAGATCAAAACATGTTCTCTAAAATGTATGTAAGAACAAAAATGACATCCCTCCTACTCCCCTGGGCCCCAACGCCTCAACTGTAGAAAAACGCTAAGACATTTTAGGGGAAAATTTTTCCTTATATTTATATAAAATATATATATATTTTGCTGATGCAGTATACAGTGTGTGTGTATGCGCATATCCACAAGGATATGGATATACACACAACAGTTCCTGGAAGAGAACTCAGAATGCTTTGCTAGCAAAACACTGTGGTGTGCAAAACTAGAACTCAATAGAAAAAAGCCATTTCTCTGAAGGCCACATAGCTGAGAGTCTTCAGTTTACCTCATTCTTTGTAGCAGCCCTTGATTTTAACAGTTTTTTGTAATAGGTACAAACAATCCCATGCCTTTCTAGGTGCAATTTTAAGTTAAGCTAAAATTCTTTGTATGGTAATTTATTTGTATATGAGGATAGAAGGTGAAATCATGTCATACCTTAAAACCCTAATTTTGGGAAACTGACACTATTCACTATTTAAATTATTAGCAACTGTTGTACAGGGAGTCTCTCCTTTTTCTTTCTTTCTTTCTTTCTTTCTTTCTTTACATTGAGTGCTTTAATTTATGTTCAAGCACAGCAATTTACCACAGGTGAATATTCCTGTAGAGCATATAAAATGCAGTGTTTAGGTCAAGCTATTAAAGAAAATTATCTTGTAAAGATGGATTAATTTATTTTCATTTGTGAAAATTAATGTAATCTATCTTTATCAAAATGAGTAACAAGATTGTGTTATTATGTCTGTATGCCTTATTGTTGTTATCAAATATGGATTTAAAGGTCATCTAAATTCAGAGAACATGCTGTCCCCTGAAATCGGTTTGTGTATTGTTTAAATATGAAAATCAAAAAACTTTGGATCCGTGTGTCACGCTGCATCTGAATAGTCACTGATTTGGATCTGGCAGTCCTTATTTCTTTAAAAAAAAAACAAAGGCTCCTCCATTTCCCTCTTCCCCCCTAACACTCACACATACAAGAGTCTGGGAGAAGCCCCATTTA
>NW_017729016.1:11215966-11217171 GCF_001723915.1 Gavialis gangeticus
GTTTCTAGCTTGGTTTTTTTTTTTCCCCCCCCCCCCCCCAAAAAAACCCCCCAAACAAGCAAACAAATAAACAAACAAAACACTTTTGGTCGATGTCCCTTAATTTGCCTGCAGGATCAAGCCCTATTTCTAGGTCTTTGTAATTTTTATCTTTTTTGTGGGGAAATAGTGACACAAAAACAAGTGACATGAAAAGCAACATAACAGAGTGACGGTCCAAATGTATTTGGTGTTAGTTACATTGTGGCAGCTATGCTTTTATAAGGCAAAAATGAATCTGAGTGCATTTTGCCCTGAGAGGTGCTTTAGAAAATTACTTATGATTTATTCTGGTGTGGCCAGGATTGTAGGGGAAGTATGTTGGATAAGCTCAAGTGTTAGAAATGGGACACCTCATGCAATTACCTTAACTATGTGCCATTGAAATTTCTGTTTTCTTTGAAGCGTTTTAGTGAGGAAAAATTAATTGTGTATCATAATTTCTCATTGGTGTTTTTGGATAAACATGTTTCTGGAGTGTTTGCTCTATGATTTATTTTATTTCATTTCATTTTTTCAATCGGTCACTCACAGGCCAAAAGAAGCTATCACTGAAAATGTGTAAATTTCAAGTAAAGCTATTTATATATGTATTTTTGAAAAAGCATCCAGTCACCTGCCTGGTTTTGATCTGGTTCCTAATTTTAGGTCCATATCCTACAAGTGAATGGGCATAGGCAACTGGAGCCTTATTATGAATAAAAAGAAACCTCTCCATAGATCCAATTGCAAGGCTTGTGCCTAAGTTTGCAGTGTTATTGCTGGTGTGCCCTGACATGAAGTGTTTCAATTTTTTAAAATTAAATTAAACTATGAGAAGCTTTCTTTTTCAGAAATGACAGTTCTCTGTAAATAGCTCCATGATCTATTTTAACTGGAACCCAGGCATGGGGTGGAGAGAGTTTCTCAGCTGCTAAGAATTGCCCCCATGTTTACTTGCTATAATGACACTCTATATAAGATTGTTCATTTAGGCTTACAGTAAATACATTACCTTTTTAATAAAGAATTTTATCTTGGAGCATATCCAGTCCATGAATGGCTGGTTGGAATTATTGAGTCTGCTAGAGCTACAGCTATGAAGCATTAGGAGACTGTAGATTCACCTACCAGGATGTTTGTTTAAATGTTGGGGGGGGGGCGTCCTTTTTTTTTTTTTTTTTTTT
>NW_017729016.1:11217213-11224760 GCF_001723915.1 Gavialis gangeticus
GGGGGGGGGGGTCCTTTTTTTTTTTTTTTTTTTTAAGTAAGAGTTAATTCATGCAAATGAAGAGACAGTTGTCAACAGTTGCTTTTAATAATGTCACTAAGTACTATATAGTACAGTATTAATTTATAGCAGAAAAGCATATCTTGTAAACTGTATATAAACACTGTTCTATGGTGCAATCATTTGTCAAACTTATGTCTGTTACTTTTTGTTTTTTAAAGTCGTGTGCATTCTCTTCATACCTAAGAGCATCACTGTAAAATCTGCTGAATACTATTTATAGGTTTTATTTGCACAAGGATTAGTTCTAAACTACAGGACGTTCATGTTGAACATGCCTAAACATCTGTAGACTTTCAAGTCCATTAAAAACAAATGTTTCCGTATGAGTCTTCTCCAAAGGTAATCCATATATCTATGTCGTTGAGTGTTTTATGTAAACTTCTTCTGACTGCCACCCTCTCCTACTACTTTTTTTTTTAAATTGAAGGACAGCTCATTTTTATTCTAGGTCCCTACACCCCCTTCCTTGGTCTTCATCTGGTCACCAGAAAGGCTTGCTGTCACCACCTGATGCAATTTTATGTAAATACTTGTTGAGCTAACACGAGCAAGTCCCGTCGGCTTTGCCTGCAGGCGGTCGGACCCACCGGCAGGGCTGGGGGTTTTCTTTTTGGTTTTCTGTTAGTCTCCCGCGGGGCCGAAGCGCCCCTTCCCTGCGCGCTGTCTCTGGCACTCCCGTAGGCAGCAGCGGAGCCCGCCTCCCCCCCGGGGTGGTCTCGGCCCGGCCCAGCGCTGCATCCTCCCCGCGCGTGGCCGCAGTGCGCTCGCAGCCGTGTCCTTCCCCCGCCCCGCGCTGCCTCTTCACGAGGAAGGACGGGGACAAATATGAAGGAAAAAGGGGTCTGCAACGAACCGCCCCCCCTCCCTGCCCCCGGTTCGTTTTCTGATTGGTTCGTCACCGGCTTCCAGACAAACGTTACTGCGGACTGTACGCAATGAACACAATGTTCTTCACTTGTATTTTTGTTATTGAGCAAGTTTATCGAAATAAATTGTCTACTAAAGCGCCTGGTCCCCCGGCTCCGCTAATTGGGGGGAGGGGCCCGCGGCCCGTGCCACGCGCAACTCGCCCTTTCCCTTCGCTCCGCGCGCCCGTTAGCGGACCCCGCCCCGACTAGACGCCGCAGACCAGCGTCTCCCCCGCCCCTGAGACAATGGTTCCTTCCGTTTCTCCTGGCAACGCGGCGCCCCGGCCCTGCCCCCACCGTAGCCGCCTGCCTCCCTCGGGCGCGCGGTGGGAAGGGGCTGAGGCGGCCGCCGCCTCTGAGGGCCGCAGCGGGGGTAGGGGCGCGGCCCTGGGGCTGTCCCCGCAGAGTCCTCTCAGCTCAGCCCCGGCCGCAGCGCAGGGATTTCTAGCTGAGGCTGCCGGGCCCCTCGCCGCCAGCCTCGGGTGCTTGGCGCAGCGGCTGCCCCCGGGTATAAAGTAGCCGCATGCGGGTGAGTGGCGGCGGGGATGCGGAGTCCTGGGTTTTGGGGGGCATCCTTTGAGGGTCCCTGTCTCTGGGTGAGCTGTCGGCCGCGCAGGATGGAGCGGGTTTGGACTAACTGGCCGCAGCCGGGCGGGTAAGTTAAGTCACGCTTCTCGGGTCTAGAGCCTCGCTGTCTCCCGAGCTTCCTTGCACCTGAACAGACCCCTCTGCTACAAAGCTTTTCTTCTCGGTGAGTCTACCTTGCTCCAGCACCCGGGCTGCTCCCTCTTCCAGCAGCTTGAGCTGCACCTTCGTGACTGGATACAGCCCCAACAAACGAACAACTTGTTGCAAATAAATGCCTACGTAACAAAAATATTGGGGAATTATTCACACACATCTTCCCTCTTGTGATGTGGGTTGCGCTAGGGCATTATTTTTTTTAAACTTGGCTATATGTACCCCCAGCAGTGCTACATCTGTGATTTCTATCTGAATCCTGAGGCAATGATGCCTTGGATCAGTGATATCTTTTCTAACGCTTGTAAACGTCTGTCCCTGATTTACGTTCTCTTCTTTGATGTGTCCATTTCTTCTTTAGAAGGTTAAGTCTTTGGGACTAAGCACCATGGATGTGCAGACCAGAAAAATGGCGCAGTTACTGGACAATGATCTGTTCTTGGAAAAAGTAGGGTAAGGATATTGCAGAATCTTTAATGGGGAATTCTTAAATGAAAGATACGCTTGTATGGAATTGTAAGTTTATATTTTTTTTCCTTAAGTAGCATATATATATATATATATATATATATATATACACACACACTGTATTTGGGATGCTAAAAAAGGGTCCTTACTTGTCAAATATATGCAAGCCAAAATGTTTAGGTCTTATAAGTGACTAACATAACAATGGTGTTTTCAGTGTTCAGACAATTATTCAGTTGAGACAATTGGATTAAAAAACTTACTGACTTACTCTGTAGGGTAAGCGGGGGCTCCAATGGACTTTCAGAAAGAGGTCTTCAACCCCGGCAAAATGTTACAATAACAGATTTGGAGCTTGACAATGGATTGTTGGTTACACACGTCAACCAAACACAAGACCTGCTGGTAAGCAAATTTACCGAGTAAATACAATAATTTTAAAAATGATGTATACCTGTTTTAATTATTTAGATGGGAATAAATTAAGAAAAAGGAAAGGAGACAGCTATGTTAAGATGCTTGTCATTGCTAATCTCAGTTATGGAGGCATCCTGCTCCTTTACCCATCTAATACCCTCAGCACCCTCCAAATTACACAAAAAACTGCTGTTAAAGTACTTGGCCCATCTTTTGATTGGGTCATGCCCTTCCCTCTCACCTCCGAATTGCTCCATTTGAGGCACAGATGGAAGTGACAATTTTTGCCTCATCTGGCCGCAGAAAGCAGTTTATAGCTATGACCAAGCACAAGTGCATGGCTTCAGACAGCTGCAAAAAATGGGTGATCTGGTGAAAATCAGACCCCTCCTTTCATGAGAGATCAGATGAAGACATTTCAAAATGTAGCGTCTTTTGTAACTTTTATCTAGGGAGCTACTAGCCTGTGGCTGTTTTCAGAATGGGAGGGGTGAAAGGGAGCAGAGGGAGTTCAGTCTGGGGAGTTTTTAGCCCCCTCAAGAGGGCTTCAGCATCAGCTGGGGAGCCCCAAGAATGAGCTCTGTCTGCTGCCTTTCCCCTCTCCCATTCTGAAAACAGCAAGCACTGGCAGAGAGCCTGGCCATTGCTATGGGAACTTGGCTACAGGCTCAGATTCCCCTCAGCCCTGGAACCAACAGTGAACTTCTTTTTGGTCTGAGGTGTTGTAACTCAGAATGCTTTGCCAGACACATTCGGAGTTACATTTGGGAGCTGCACTTCTGTCTGCACCCTTGGTTCAGGCTTCATGTCCAGGCTTCTAAGCCATATATAACTTTTTATCTGCTCTGATCTAGTTCTGAATTGCCCCATGGGCAGAGTCAAGATTTTGTAAAGCGGGGTGTGGAGCAGTGACTGGCACTGCAGGGGTGGCTGTACCTTCACTTCCAACTTCCCCACTGTCTTTCACTGGGATGGGCAAACCATGCCATTGGAGCAGCAGCCTTTGACCTTTTTAAAGTACCTGAATCAGGTAAGAAACTTCCCTACCCTGCTCTTGGCATCCCCTCTCTTCCCTCCATATTCAGCAGCCAGAGCTACTTCTGCCCTGCTTCAGCCAAGCTGCACAGGGAGCTAGGCTCAGCTGGGGCAGCAGTGGCAGGCAGATTCTCCCTTGTGCCTGTTCGCGAGCTTGAGGGGAACACCTGGGGGGGACTGGAGATGGGGGAAGAACCCACTCACCATCACTGCTGCATTCCTGGGCTGAACTCAGCTCCCTGCAAAACCTAGGTAGAGTGGGGCAGGAACAGCTCAGGAGCAACTTCCACCCCTGGGCAGCTGAAGACAGAGGAAACAGTTGCAGTGGTGGGCTGGAGGTGGGGAGTGGAATGGGAGAGAAGGGATTGCATGCTGCTGAGAATGGAGGGGAGGACAGAAAGAGGTTTTTTACCTGACTCAGAGACTTTAAAAAGACACTGGCTGCTGCTCCCATGACATGGTCTGAAAGGGGGTGTGACCATGCCACTGCACCCCCTTTGGATCTGCCCCTGAATTGTCCCCTTTAGTCCAGTACTTTGTCAGTGGTATCAGCCTTACCTACCCATTTGTTAGTTATTTACTCAGACGTTTCCATGGCTTCCTCTGTACTGTGCCTATGCATGAAACACCCTTGATTTGATTCACAAGGCTTCTGCTCTGTCTGCGTTCGAGGCCTTTGTAAAGACCCAGTTCTAGTGTGGTGGTCACAGGGAAACTTACAGAATTTTTACTTGAAAGTAGAGGCAATCAGGGATTTTCTGAGTAAACTTTTTCATTGGAAAATGATACTTTGTTGAAATGAAAAATTCTAGTAGGAGCATCAGTTTTAACAAAACCTGTGGGAATTTTTCTCAGGTATAGGTTGGAAGTCTGATCTAAGCATTAGAGATAGACTGACCCCCATCTACAACCATGAGGCTTAGACTTGTCCATTTATTAAGGTCCTTGAATTTGGTTTTCTCACAATACAGTCAAGCCCCTGCTGTACGCAGGCAGAGCAGTGACCGGGACTCATTTTTCCTATATCTCAAATGACTACCCTACTACAGGGCTATAGATCTGGTATTTCTGTGGCCAGTAAATGACCAGTTCATTACTCAAAATTGAATAGCTCCAACAGAATAGGCTGAGAGAGATCCACTCTATAATAACAAATGGTGTTGTGAGTAGGGCACTTCCTGGGAATGAAGAAAAGCCAAAATAAAATTCCTGCTCTGAAAAATTTCAGATTTCAGTTTTGTCCAGATGCAGAACAAGAAAAAACTGAAATCTCAAAAATTTTCATACAAGAGAACTTTTTCCCACCCAGCTCTGTTTACAACTTCAATAAGCAGTTAGAAAATAACTTCAGTAACCAGTTAGAAACTATCTATAACATGATAGAATTAGAGATACTGTAATCTTATAGTGACATAATCAATCATGATTCATGACTGGTCTACTGTTTTTTTCTTAAAGAGAAACAAACATGAAAAAGAGTGGAATAACTTGAGCTTCTTTCTCATTCTATAAATAATTAAGTTTTTGTGGGCCAGTATAATGAAGAGGGATGACAAAATAGTGACCAATTATTTTTTTGTGTGAATTGCGTATCAAAAGGAAATACCATATTTACTCAAATAGATAACCCTGATTATAAGACAACCCCCCCTCTGGTAATTAGATTCTATATATGGAAAGTTGATAAATTTGTTATCATTTTCTAGGTATAAAATTTAATTACTGGAAATTTGCCACGAATTTGTCCCCCCTCCCAGTGCTACAGCAGGGAAAATAAATCTGGGGGGTCAGATAGCCCTGTTGCTCTCTCCTTCCCTGCAACTTTTCCCTGGCAGCCCCTTCCCCCTCCCCTTACTCTGTCAGGTCTTGCTGTCCCTGAGCACATGGAAGTGAGGAGCAAATTTGAAAACAATAACCTTGAAATGAAAAGTGGCTGTAGTAATTTACATATAGTACCTGTGCACTTAGTTAATCTAGAATTGGTGTATGCTACCTTTTTTGAAACTGTTGCAAGTTTTTTAATACAGGTACTACATAAACACACTTTTAAGTAGCACTTTTGTACCTATTTATATGTAGTACAAACTTTTTTTTTGCCAAAATATATATTTCTGTATAAATAAATACCTATACCTCTATGGACCTGTCTTGTCAAGTGAACCATATCAGTGACAACCCAAAACGCACATCTACAGTTACACCATCATCATCCCTATTACAATAACCACACCACGCTGCCATACACCCACATGCCCGTCACTGTCTTCTTGAACAATTACAATCATGTGAAACTGCCTCCATTTCCCACCACTCTCCCCTTCCTCTCCCACCCCCCCACAATCCCTCTACTTCCCTTCCTGCTCCTTAGTCCACATAGTCTTTGTCATCCCCTTCCTCCCCATCATCCTTATTGCTCACCCCCTCTTCATCACTATCATTGTCCTCTTCCTCACTGTCGTTGTCATTTTCTCTGGGGGAGGATCTTGTTTCTGAACAGTCTGTGCCAGTCTTTTCTCTTCCATGCACCCTCCACCATCCTCTCCCCATCATCTTCTTTTGTCTTCCTGTAGTATACCTTCAGCTCGCTCACTCCCGTTCTGACGCAGTCCTTGACTGGGAGGTTGGAGTGTCTATACATGAGCAGGTTCCTGGTCTTCCACAGGGCATTCCTACCTAGAGGCCTTGCTGATTGGTCACGTATCTAAACAGTACCTCTCTCTGGTCAGGGTCTTAACCCCAGTCACCATCACAAGGAGTATGACTACTCTCCTCCACACCTCCCTGGCATATGGGAAGTTCCAGAGGAGGTGGTTAATTGTTTCCTCCTTCTATCAGCAAGCTTGCCAGGGGCAGTTTGATGGGCCTTTCTGCCCCGTCTGTGTCTCAGTACCCACACAAGGAGTGCCCAGTGGGCTACCTGCTAGGTCAAGTCCGTGTTCCTTCTGCAGGTCCTTGTGGAAAATACATTCCCACACAACCTGGCAGTTGTCGCGAAGTAGTATGTCCATGGGTGACAGTCTGTCCGTTGCCCTAACCGCCTCCTGCATTTTACAGTGTTTTTTCAGGGTCACTGGGTTCTTATTGTGTAACTTGGATGTGTTCTGGAACTTCTCCAAGACCCTGTAGAACAGGGGCAGACAAAATATGGCCTGCCAGGTCATTCTATCTAGCCCAGGGGTCCTCTCCATTACTGGCCCATGGCTGCCCCTCTGAAAGCCAGTGGGAGATGAGGGCTTTCAGAGATCACATGCCATTGGACCAAGCTGGCTCTGTTCTTCCACCTCTGAGGGGCTCCCAGCATGCCTGGAAGCTGCGAGGATCCATGGTGGCACAGAGCCTACCTGGCCTGATTGCACATGTGCAGCTCCTGGTACTCCTTCCAGGAGCCACTACCATCGGGCCAGGCCGTGCTGGCTCTCTACCAGTACATGGGGCTCCCAGCAGTGCAGGCAGGAGCTGCATGCCTTCCAGCCAGTCTGGACTGGCTCCATGCCAGTGTGTGGAGTTCCCGGCACTGCAGCTGGGAGCTGTGTACCTTAGGGCTGGGCCAGGCAGGCTCTGTGCCTCCACATGGGGCTCCCCACTGGACTGCTAGAAGCCTCATGTGGAGGCATGGGGCTGGCTTAGCCCGGCTCAATGTCACAATTCCTGCCTGCGGTGCTGGGAGCCCCACGTGTTGGCACAGAGCTAACATGGCTTAGGGCTAAGGCACGTGCCAGCAGGCTGACTGGGCTGGCTCTGTGCTGCCACATGCAGCTTCTAGGACTCAGCCAGAGCCACATGCTGCCGGGGTGCTCTGCCTGCCGCAAGTTCCCTGAGGGCCTGCCACCTGCTGCTGCCCGTGGTGGGGCATGTGGCAGGAGGCCCATACCCACACACAACCCCCTTCCCACACAATCCCTACCCCCCACAAAT
>NW_017729016.1:11224928-11239179 GCF_001723915.1 Gavialis gangeticus
CCCCCCCCCAACCCCCTTCCCACCCAACCCCTCCCCCCCACAAATCCCACACACAAATCACACACCCCCGCCACACACCCACCACCCCAACCATACCCCCCCACACACGATATACAAGAGTAAGACTTTATTTTGAGCTATTATGCAATCGCCTCTATATATACTTTGCAAGCACACATGCATCAGGACAAAAATCTTTTTTGAAATAAACTATAGTATAGTAGGTGTTTGATTTTTAGTGTATAATTTTTTTTTCTGGTTCCAAGATGGCATATCCCCCTCCCAAAAGGAGTACTTGCAGTGGCAAAGGTCAAAGGTAAGGGACAGGACATCCAGTCCCAAGATGGCGATCGGGGGGTGGGGTACCTTGAAGGTACTGAGGGCACTTTGCAGCCCTCAGTAGCTCACCAAAAGTCATTAAGTGGACCTCCACATGAAATAATTGCCCACCCCTACAGTCAATCCATGGTGGCTCAAAGGGCAACAGGTGCAAGTTGGGCAGTGTATACACCCCCAGTATTGCAGCAGGTGCCCTGCAAAGTATCTCATGAAGCCAACCATTTTGGATTCTGCTCTGGCTGTCAGTTTGCAGATCTGGTTCATGTACTTGGCTGAGAGGAATAACAGGCTGTCAATCATTCCTTGTCCCCTGGTCCATTTTGTCTTATACATTGTGGCTCTTGCAACCTTCTTCCACCTAAGTCCCAGAAGAAGACACATGGCCTTCCACCCTCTGTTCTGAGGAAGGAAAGACCAGTGCGGTGTACAGGACCACCAGCAGCAACACTGCCCTCACGAGCTCTACACCATCCTGCCATTGACAGGCGGCTTGTGTTTCATAGTCCCAGTCTCTGTTTGACCTTGGCCTCAGTCTTCTGCCACACTTTTTGATAGGTAGGTACCCTGCTTTGTCCAGGGCTAGGCAGGTGTTCTTGCCCACATTGAGCATGGCCCTTGCCACCTCTTTGTACATCTGGGAATGTTTCATAGTTTGTAGGGTCGGAAGGGACCTGAGCAGATGTTTGCTCCACAGGAAACTGGCACTGGGCCTGGAGGTACTGCAATACCAGGCCAGCACCACAAGGGCCACAGCCAGCCCAGCCCTGGCATGCTCCTCTTGGTGCCAAAAATAGTACATTTGATCTTAGCCAAAAAGGCCAAAGTGCTGTTGGAAACATACCTCAAGAATAGGTTAGTATAGCCTGTCGGAATAAGATATGTAGTACTGCCCATTAAGCACAGTCTCCTCACTGCCAACTCTTTTTAAAGTCATAGTGAGCCACTACACTGAATACATTTTGACTTCCTCTTCACTCCAACAGCTGAGCTGCACCTTTCTTTCCCATTTCCAATGACTCCTGTTTCTTCAGTCTTAAATGCCTGGCAAACATCATAAACAGGGTCCCAAATAGTTCACCCAGAATCCCTCTGTCACTCCCTCTCTCAGCTTGGCACAAAGGATGAGTGTGACCCCAACTTCCATAAAGAGGATCCAGCTCCTCCCTTTCCCTCTTATCCTCCCTAACCAGTCTTGCGTAGCTCAGCACTGGTCAGTATGTGTGTATTCTCCAGATACCCTTCCCCCATCGCAAAGGATCCATGTGCTTATTAGCCCCCACTTATGACTGGAACTGGGTGTTCTTGTCATGAGTCCTGGGTTGCTCAAAAAAATGATATGCAGGTGAGGTGCAGGAAATCTGGTCTGGCTTCATCTTACGGAGGTTGGGGTCACACTCATCATATGTGCCAGGCTAAGAGAGGGAGTGACAGAGGGATTCTGGGTGAACTATTTGGGACCCTGTTTATCTGGCCCTTGTGGTGCTGGCCTGGTGTTGCAGTACCTCCAGGCCCAGTGCCAGATTCCTGTGGAGGGAACATCTGCTGTTGGCTGCATTTAAACTAACTTCATAGTTGGTTTCCATTGCTGAGCACATCCTGCTCTTGGTAGCAGTTTAATGATAGACAGTGTATTTAGTGAGATTTCTTGTGTGCAATTGTAGGAAGGGCTTTTTTCCCCAGTGTCTACCAGGGGGAAAAAAAACTCCTCTTGTATTTGAGTAAATGTGGTAACACAATAACATTTGTCTCAAGTGCGTAGGGTATGATACACTTTAGGCAGACTCCTGGTTACTGCAGCTAGATTTGTGTCAAATCATAATGGTTTTCAATTTCTATCCCATACCAAATGCTATCACTTTGCTACTATCATATTTGAACAGCATGTGCTGCTTCCTGTCAGCCTCTTCAGTTGTTCTCTTGCTTTTAATCTACAGAAAGTGCAAAAAAATAAGGTTCACTCTAGCAAGATGCAAACCACAGAAGAATGGCTAAGGATTCATGGTTTAGAATCTATGCAATTAACGTTAGAAGATCTCATAAAGAAGGGCACTTTTGTCTTGTAAGTACAATGGTATGCCTTCTTTAATCAATTGTATCTGTTTACATTATTAATGGTAAATAATGGTTCTTCTAGGAATGCTGAAAATGCCACTGAACAGATAGAGTTTACAGCAGAGACAGTTGTGAATTTTGAATCCAAACTGTCTGAGTAAGTATAATACTATGTGCTACAGTTTTAAGATTTTACAGTAATCTGCAGGTTAAATATTTGCAAGTTTAGAATTGTTCGCCTATGACAGTCCTGGAGTTGTGATAAATGAAACATAAGCAGTAGCTGTGCATGCTTCTGTCATGATACTGTTGTAGCAAAGCTCAATCCCAGCCTACCAACCCATGACATTTTAGGTGAGTTCTGTATTCAAGCATTACCCTTTTCCCTGAGAGCTATTAGGTTGCTGGAAGACACTAGAATGGTGATGATGACAGTTGTCAAGTAGGATCTGAACTGAGAAGGTTTGATTCATTTCAGATAGGCTTCTGAAAATCATTAAGATGCTTACTGGCTTTTATTTATTGTGACATAGCTTGCTTTCAAGCCAGTAATCTAATAGTCAAAGGCTATGTGGTCTCTACACATCTTAGCTGCACGGGTATGCTTTGGGGAGGAAGGAAGGAAGAAAATCCTGTATCTGATGTCTCAAGCTTGAAATATTTCTTTATAAATTGTAAATGCATATACTTTCTCATTTGTTTTGGAAGCAACAAAATCATTAAAATGATAAGACAAATCTACAAAATCAAGGAAATTTTCATCTGACAAGCAGACTTGTTGAATGTGCTCAGTAGACTGCAGTATAACATTATAGTACCCAGCTCAGTGTTCTGTGAAAGTTCCTAGATCTTTGTTAAATGAACAGCTGTTAGTGCATCAGTTACACACATCTAAATTCCTCTGTTGATATCACTGTTTTTCAGGGCAATTAGCTATTTAATCAATTAAACAATTCTAAAGAAAGATGTATTTAAATAATTAACATTGCAATCTCTAGTGCTGTAGGAGAACATTATAAATACATACCATATTTTCTCACATATAACATGCCTTGGCATATAGTACAGACCTTGTTTTTGCAAGGTGGAATGAAGGAAAAAAGACTTTTCCAAATTTATGGCTGAATAGAGCAGACACAGTGCCTAATCTTCAGATAACTCACCTTCCCTTTCCTGCTTAACTAAAGGTAAAACCCAGCTGTTTCTGAAGACTGGTTTCCATAGCTGGATCTAAGATTTTGAAAAGAGCTAAAGAATCTCCAAAGCTTAAAATAGGAGGGAGCCCAGAAATAGCTTGCAGATAAAAAAAAATTGCCCTAAGAAACAGCAACTTGATTAGTGGAAAAGCAAGTCCATTAAAAAGGAGAGATATTCATTAACCTCTGAAGTGAAGAACAATGAACAGTTAAGTGAGTTCACTCCCTCAGCTGCCTGGTAGTAATACCACAGCTGCTGCACTGTGATTCAGGGATCAAAGCATGATGCTTCTATCCCCGGGTAGAAAATCAGCTTCCTTGCTTAATACATATGTCCCCATTTTTGGGGAAAGTTACATTTTGTATGCAAGAAAATACAGTACATTTAAAAAGTGGCTGTGTACCCAACAGAGAAATTGAATTGGGATGAAAATGTTCTGAATTACAAACTGACATACCATTCAAAAGAATACAGTAGTTACATATATTCTGTGCCTCTACAGAGTAATGCAGCTTTATCACCAGCGAATTCAGTGGCTTTTGGAGGATAGCAGACGGGTAAGATTTAATTTTTCAGTACACTTTTTTAAGGGAACTCTATACCTCAAAGTAAAGAATAAATTAACCCTAGAATCTCCCTGGAGAAAACTTTCTATTTTTTCCCATATTGTAAAACATGGAAGCAATGTATTTTTTATTGCAAATACATTGCAAATTATTTTTCTTATCTTTCTGTTACCCAGTCTGCTGAGAAAGCAGCCTTGAGATGCTTGAAAACAAATTCACTCACTTTCATGCATTCATCCAAAATTAACTTTTAATATTCTCAACAGGGGTGGCAGCAGGAGTGCAGGGCCTATGCTGGTGCCCTGGGGCCAGTGGAAACCCAGGGTGGGGCAGCAGGAGCATGGAGCCTGGGTGCAGGGTCTACCTGGCTCCATCGCACAAAGCTCATATGTAGTCTGCCTTAGCTGTGCATCTCTGAGGAGAGCTGCACACATTGGAGCCAGTAGCCCAGCCCTGCTCACTGCTACATGCAGGTCATGGGGAATGTCAGGGAGCTCTGGGCTGTGGAGCAGGGCTAGTTCTGTCTGTCTCCTTGCTGCCCCAGCTGAGCACCATGACCTGCATCACCGACTTCATTACACAGGACTTGGTGGGGCCAGTCCCGCATGCTGCCACCACCTGTGGCTGGGTACTAGGGCGGGAGCATGGGCAGCTGTGCGGTGTAGGGCCAGGTGGGGCTGGCCCTGCTTGCTGCCACCACATGTAGCTCCAGGGACTGGCACACTGTATGGACTCCAAGGACCCTGCCTACACACGCACATACACACACGCGCACACACACACCCTTACCACCTATATACAAGAGTAAGACTGTATTTTGAGCTATTATGCAATTGCCTCTAGATACGCTATGCAAACGCACATAAATCAGGATCAAAATAATTTTAAATAAAATTGAAATAGGTTATAGTAGATGTTTGATCTTTTATTATAGGATTTGTTTTTTTTCCCAATATCAAGATAGCATCACCCTCCTTCCCAAAAGGAGTACTTCCGGTGGCAAAGGTCAGGGGTTAGAGTTGAGACTTCCATTCTCAAGATGGTGACCAGGGGGTGGGGCACCCATCAAGGAGTGGAGTTACCCTTGCAGGCCTCAACAGCTCACCAAAACTTATTAAACGGCCCTCCAGCCAAAATAATTGTCTGCCCCTGGTATAGCACATACAGTAAAACTTTATAGTTAATTGTCCTAAGGTATTTATGTTTACATTTTATTTTTAGGTGTTTGGCCTTATAAAAGGAACCAGAGTTGGACTCCTTGTTGACGTATCTGATATAAGTTGTGGACCCAGATTACTTGATTTCCAGAAAAACCTTTTGGTAAATACTGAAGCAGATGGGCAATACAGGTTCTGTATGACTGTAGGGGAGAAAGTAAATAATATGAAGTGTCTGTTCAACATTGACAGCTAGGGGGAAAAAAACATCACTTATTGAAGTTTGTGTTTTCTCTAAGTTGGGGTGGGCAGAGTCTGGCCTGTGGGCTGCATTGGGCCTTCAGTGGACTCCATTTCCCAGCAGCCCCTGCCAGTTTCCATGGAGACCCCAGGAGCTGTGGGCTATGACAGTGTGGGGCCAGGGTTTCCATGGAGACTGGCATAAGCTGCACTGGCAGAGCTCATAGCTGGGCAGTGACCTGCTCTAGGGCCGGGGCCAGGATTTGTGGCAGTGTCAGCGTGGTCCGGAGCTGGGGCAGAGCTGTGATCCACTGCTTGCACGCCCCTGCCCATGGCATGCAGGCAGTGGATTGCAACTCCAGCCCGTGCTGTCACTGACACAAGATCCCGGCCCCAGAGCAGCTCTCTGCCCAGCCACGTGCCCTGTCAGTACTGTTCAGGTTGGCTGCCATGGTAACCCTGGCCCAGCACTCACTGTCCTGCTGTTCCTGGGGTCTCCAGGGAAACCGGCTGCAAAGACACAGGCAGGAGCTGCTGGGAAATGAAGTCTGGCCACCAGCCGGATCTGCCATTTTTCCCGCCCCTGCTCTAAGTAGCAGAAGTAAATTTGCAGGAGGCATAAAGATTACTTTAACTGCTTTTAATGTATAACTTATTTGTCTTAATGTCTAGATTCAGAAATCTAAAGCAGTTTATCATAATTTAAAAATTTTCAGACTTGAATTCAAACATTAAACCCCTTAGCATTTATGCCTGTTATTTCTCTTGTGTGCCAGAAATAGGGAACAAGATCAGACAGCTGAGTTGTACGTATAGTTCAGTATGCCAGAATAGGATGCAGTTTTGCCCAGATGGTCTGACCCAACAAAGCATGCTTTGTCACTTTGGCCAGGGCTCTGCTAAGTTAGTTGTTCCTGAACTTCCAAAAGAAAAAGCAATATGGTTTTCAGTTCTTTATTTTTACAAAACTGTTCTAGTAAATATTGTTAAAGGGAGATGCTAAGATATAATAGTACCATTTCTCATTTTGATACTTTCTCTGTATATTCACTTTTCATACACTCAGAAAACCTTGACTATTAAAAATTGACTTGTGCCTAATCCTCTTTTGTAACTTGTGCACCATAAGTAAATGTTTCAAGATTTTGTATTTCACATTTTTTTTGTGCTCCTTGGATACCTTAAGTTATACCTCTAGCACTTAGGGCACTTTTACACATCCTTCCAGGGAGGGGTGGGGGGGGGCGCTTTAATGAGAGTAGCTTCAAGAGCTGCTCTAATTAAAGCGCTGCCGTGTCTCTCATATCAGTGTCCCTGCACTTAAAAAGACAGTAGGGGCTCTTGAACTGAAACTCGTTCAACAAGCTTTAGTTTGAGCGCCCCTGCCAGCATTTTTAAGCATGGGGACACTGATGCACAAGACACGGGAGGCTGCTGGAGTGGAGTAATTGCCACGCTCCAGCAGCTTTGATTAAGCAAGTCTACTCCAATGCGCTGTAATTACAGTGCATTGGAGCAACCTCCGCACTCGTGTATCGGCGCCCCTAGTGTTTAGGAGTCATCTCATAGTACTTCCTGATATTACAACAGCCCTGTGGATGAACATGCCCTTCTGAATATTACCTAAATTTCATTGGTTAAATGGGGAGAACATATACTGCACCATCAGAATGGGAGTGCTATTCAGACATGGTGAGCAAGGAATAGGGCATGTGGCTGACTCTCACTGTTTCCCACTAAAGGATTAAAACTGTATCACTTCTGTACTGAGTCCAGTTTTCATTTGTGATGGCTTAGAACACCGAATACTGGGCTTTTTTCAGCAAATTGCAGTGTTTTTCTGAAACTCCATTAACAGTGGCTTGGATATTAAATTATTAACTTTTTTGTTTCTTAAGTGCTTAATAGACGAGCAACTGTGTTATAAGAAGCAATTATATTTCCTTTCATTTGGGACTGAGATTTCATTTCCATGGGAGAATCCAACAAATGTCAATGTACATGTGTGAGTATATTTTATAGCTTCTAAAAACATGTTTTCAAATAGTCTTCTTTTCTGTGTCCAGAATAAATTTGCAAGAAAGAACCACAAATGAATTGACAGTGCACTGCAATGGACCAGCTAAATCTCATGAGAGGTTTTGTGTGTTTGTGACCTTCACAACCTGTTTCACTTAGAACACACCCGACTTTCCTTTTATTCTTTGCTAGCCTACACAAAGCAAGGCAGTGGGTACAGGAGCTGAAGCCCAGTGGAGGCTGCAATTTGCTGAAGGGTCTGAAGAAGGTCCTTACAAAGACAGAACTGAATTCTTTGGTTCTTGTTGTAGGATGCTGGTAAGTATATTATCTGAACTGGCAGTAGTAAACATTAGCTTAGATACAAAATTAAAAAGTACAATTTTAAACTTTCCACTTCTATGGCATGCAGGAGGAATTTGTTTTTACAGACACCCTTGACTTATTTTCATTCTTCTCACCCTTACCGTTGCTACTTTTTCTATTTGTTCCTTCATTTTTGTTACTCTTCCTTTCCCTTCAGAATTTGTCCTTGTGTATAAATAGAATATATGACAACTTTTGTATTGTGTCATTTATTTCAACCCTAATTTTCTATGATTCTATGATTTAAAAATGGTTGGCACAATTGAGAATTTTGGTGGGACTGTGCAGGACTGTGGGATTATCAGTTACCTTGGGATTGAAAGTAACATTATGTATTAATACCAGTTTCCTGTGGTTGATCACAAACAATGGAACTGAAGGAATACTAGATATTTCCTTAAAAGATATAATTTTCATGAAACTTTGCCAAGCAGTCAGTTCTGAGTCGAGATAAATTTTGAATTATGATAGATGTTTGATAGTTTGCACAGCTCAAATAATGAGTGCAATAAAAGCAGAATATTTGAAGTGTTCTGATGAGTGCTAGATGACCAATTCTTCTGTTTTTTTGTTCTGAATATGTAGTAAGGTGGCAACTTGGTATTGCTGAACAAGTGTCTTTGGTGGTCTGGATATAGATATAATTTTAATGGATCTAATAGCAATGAAGAATTAAATGACAGGTTCCCGTTTGGCTTATTACAGCATCACCAAGGGATTATGCAGACTTCAAATTTTCTTTTTAATGTAAAATAACTACTGGTACAACTCAGACTGAAAGCAAAAGCCATCAATTCCTCCTTTACTGCTAAGTAACAAAGGCTTCTGCTGGCCCTGAAGAGGCATCATAGGAACGGGAGAGTGAGCTAGATTTTATTTCTTCTCATATTTATTAGCTGGGGGTTTAAAAAGAGAAAAAAACTGCACAGACTTTTGAAAAGTTTTTACAAAATGGTAGTTACCCCAGATTGCCTGATGTTTAAATTATATTCCTATGATTGGATGTTTCTTCCTCAGCCCTGGAAGCTCCATCATCCCATTTCTTTAACTAAATAGGAGAAAAGGCCATATTAATGTGCTGTTCATTTTTTGTCAGTCCTGATCAGTCTTCAGAAATATTGTCAGACTACATTCAGCAATGTACACTGGGAAGAAAGCTGCTCATTCATGCAGTTACATACGAGTGTAGCAATCATGTTCCTCCAGTAAGTAATCACATTCTTTCTGGTTTGTATAAGTGCCTCATTTGTTTCAGAGACAGTACGTTACAATATTGTTAAATGTTTTTCAAATGTTTATTTGGGACTTAAATCTCCAATAGCAATTGCCTTCAAATAAGTAGGAAACAGGTTAATGATGACATTTTATTTTTAAGTGAAGTCGATGGTCAACCTTGTCATTTGATATCTCTTTCTTTAATCTGTATTAGTTGTTTGGGTTTTCCTTTGGTTCCTAAATATGACTGCCTGGAAAAAAGATGAGATTGTTATTATTTACAGCTTTTGCTACTTGAAGGCAAAGACTCTTTTATGCCTGTTACAGAGAACTGAACAAGGCAGCCTATGCATAGGGGTACTCAAATCAAATACTTCATCTTCATATTTATATATAGGCTATTTTAAAGAACATGACAGAAGTAGTGGGAGGCCGTTATCACTGCTACTCGTCTAACTGTGAGGTAGGTTTGATTTTCCTGATTTATTCACTTGGTTGCTCTTCATGGAATGGGTCTATCAATCTTTAGTAAAATGATGTAGTAACTAGGTCCTTGGTGAGGAAAATGCTTAAGCATGTGTTTCAAATTAAGCATGTGTTTAATGCTTTTTTGTAGAGAGAGTTAATTGCAGTATTATTTGATATGACTACATTAACTCTTGCTACATTAACTAATTTTGTCAAGGATCTATGTAGGTAGTGCACATAAAAAATGGTAATTGAGTTTTAGATGAGCTGGCAGCTTGTTTGATGTTTTACTAACCACTGACCTTCCCCTTTCTTGTTGCATGATAAGAATTATGATAGTAGTGATATCCGTCTGTTGCTACTTGAGTCCCAGAAAGCTAAGGCCCTGCTGAGCAGCATCAAACAGATTTTTCCAGGAAGGACTCGCGACTTGCTTGTTACTAGCATGCAGGATGTAAGTAGAGAATTTATTTTTGGGGGTATGTTTTGCTTGGGGCTTGCCCAGGCCAGTCTCTGAGCACCAGTCAGGGGCTTCCCAGGAAGGGCATAGAGATTTCTGGGGCCTGGGTACAGATGTAGGAAACAGAACAGCAAGGGCTGGCACTGCTCAGATCCACAAAGCAGCGGGCAGGACAGCTGCAGCTGTACTCATGTCCTGGGGCAGGGAGAGAGCTGGGGCTAGTGAGAGGCAGGCAGGGGCTGCAGATCAGGAATGAGGGGCACTGGCAGGGTTGTAGTTAGGAGTGAGGAACAGGGGTATGGGCAGGGCACCAGCATCTCAGTGCTGCTCAATACCACAAAACAGGTGGGGCGACAGCTGCAGCTGGACCTACATCCTGGTAAGCAAAGGGGAACAGGGGGAGCTCTGATTTCCTATGATAAAAAAACCAAAAGCAAATGCCAAAATATGTAAGTATTTAGAATTTATTTTATTATAATGACTGAAGCAGTGATAGGCTTCCAAACTGTGTTAAAATTGTAACTATATCTGTAACCCTAGCCATGGTGCTACACATGGTCACGTCCAGATTCAGGGTTCTGGGGGGTCAAATAGCCTCGGTCAGTCTCCCAGTCCCTAGGGCTGGGGCCACATATCCATGGAGTGCTTTTTTGTGGTTCCCCCACACAGTGGAGTACATACAGTCTAACTGTTTACACAGTGTATTATTTACAAAACAGTCAATGTAAGGATGAGGTTAACAGCAGAACCCAGGATATCAATAATTTAATTGTCGAAGGCAGGTATCAGTGAACTAAAACAATCTATACAAATTGAATCAAAGACACCCTCAGTACAACTCCCCAGCTTAAACCTTGAGACTCCAGTGAATTTCAGCAGGAGCACACAGGGTGAACACAAACATCAGCTCCCCTTCACACTGGCAACACAACCATGGCTGGTGCTGCTGCTTCAGAAAGTTCTGCTCTCTGCTAGAGCTTGCGTGGAGAAGAGAAGCTCTCCTCTGCTCCAGCTGTCTGTGGTATCTGCAAAAAAGCACACATTGCCCCTGCCCTCCCAAAAAAAAATACCTTTCTCCAGTTCCCAGACATGGCCCCTTGTGCTGATACCTGAAACAACCCTGGGTTTATCACCCCCTGGCCCCAGATTGTTTCTTAGTTAACTCTCCCCAGAGCCTTCCCAGATCAACACCCTGCCCTCCTAGGCAAGTCTACCTCAACACCCTTTTCTGTCCACACGGGTTCCTTTATCTCCCAGAGGTAAAAAGGATACCAGGTTATCTTCTTCCTGTCACTAAGGCCAGGTTCACTTCACAGCACCTCAAGGTGGTTCCTCCTCCAGCTCTGTGGTCCCAGGGATCCTTCCCTCGTCTGAGCCTGGGTGAGTCCCCAGGGCTGAGTTCCTGCCCCACTCCTGCTTCAGGAGCCAATCGAAAACATGCATATGCTCTTGCAAGGAACAACTTTCTGCAACCTTTCCTGCTCTGCCTTTGCAGGGATCCTGAGCCCTGTTGCAAATCCAGTAGCAGCTGTTACACATCAATAAAACATTGTGCTCAACTGACACCTACAGATACAGTGGCATTCCATTTTAATCATGGAAAAGTGTGGTTTTTGGGGCTTTTAATGAAACAAATTGGGATTTTATCAGAGAATTTGCAATTTTTAAACAGAGGAAACCAGGATCCCTGCTGATGAGTCAAGTGGAATGGACCTAGACAGAGGAGCCTGCCCAGGGCCAGCACTGGGGACCCAGCTGGAGGGCAGCCGAGGTGGCTGACCTCCTAGCCATTTGGGGCAGTTCAAAGCAGGCCACTGCAATGAGCACATCTTTTGAGCACTAGCTGCCCAGATGGTAGAACAGGGACACCGGAAGACATGGCAGCAATGCTGCATGAAGGCCAACTGTGCAGCCATGGCCTGCTGGCAGCGGGCCCAAAGCTGCAGGTGGCTCTGCTGCATTGTCATACCACAGCCCAGGTGGCCGTGTGGTCCCTGTCCAGGTCTGGCAGGCACAGAGCCATGGGGCCGCGGGTCCAAGGGGGCAGATGCTGTTGCAGGTGGCAGCAAGTCACAGGCAGGTGGTAGTTCCTGCTGCAGTGGGTAGAGGGTGCAGGGGAAGTGTAGCACAGGGGGCTAGTGTCCCCAGATACCAATTGGCTGAGCCTTAGAAGCTCCTGAGGGCAAGTAGCCCTGAGCTGCTTGCCAGAGCTGATTTTTATATTGCTTAATAACTCGAAAGTTCTGTTTTATAAATCTAGATCTGTTACAATTTTTTAAAACAAGAAAAACTGTTTTCTGTCACAGATATAAGGGGCAGTGGTGTGTGTGTGTGTGTGTGTGTGTGTGTGTGTGTGTGTGTGTGTATGTCTAAGAGAGAGAAAGAGTGGGCGCATAAGAGAGTGAGAACTCGAGTTCTTTCCTTTAGGTAATATGGAGGCGATTTATATAGATCATTTCCACCACTATCACTATAACTTATGTTAGAACCAGAAACTCATGTCTCTAGCCAAGGAAAAAGGAGTAGTTACTGCTCCTGCTTCTGTTTCTTTCTCAGGATATTTTGACGTCTCCTAGAACAGTGGTTCTCAACCTCTTTTGGACCAGGACCCGTTTGTAAACATCAGTGGCCAGTCTCCATCCAGTGCCCCTCACTCCCAACTCACTGCCCCCCCTACCCCAAGGCCCCAGACCCGCAGTGTGTTGGGCAGCAGGGGTGTAGGGTTGGGGGGTCCCAAGCAGCCCCTTGCAGGCTGGAACTCTGTCAGCCTGCAATTGAAAAGCCACAGTTTCCCACATTTTTCTCCTTTAAAGGAGAATCTTTTTTTAAAGTTTCTCAATGCATTTTTAAAGTTTGTTCACGACCCTTTTATATATTCTTGCAACCTGCTTTTGGGTCATGGTCCACAAGCTGAGAAACACTGTCCTAAAACAAGCTCTTCTGACAAAATTTTAACTCATTTGTACAGATATAAGCTTTTTTGCAGACATAATAAGCACTGAGCCAACTACTGTATATATTCCTACTAACTCTGTAATGGCCAAGGTTCCTACAAACGCTAAATGGAGCTTGTCATATTAATACAGATGTCAGTCCAGGGAGCAGCTGGCCAGATCTGTGCAAGGGGGAACTGCCCACATGCTGTTAAGCGCTTGTTTTTCCATCTGTAAAATGAGGATATTTACCTCCTTTTGAAAATGTTTATTTGTCTTGTGGGTGGCATCTAGCATAGATTCATAGATGTTAGGGTCGGAAGGGACCTCAACAGAACATTGAGTCCAACCCCCTGCATAGACAGGAAAGAGTGCTGGGTTCAGATGACACCAGCCAGATGCCCATCCAACCTCCTCTTGAAGACCCCTAGGGTAGGGGAGAGCACCACTTCCCTTGGGAGCCCATTCCAGGCCTTGGCCACTCTAACTGTGAAGAAGTTCCTCCTAATGTCCAGTCTAAATCTTCTCTCTGCTAGCTTATGGTCATTATTTCTTGTGACCCCCAGGAGCGTCTTGGTGAGTAGAGCCTCACCAATTCCCTTCTGCGCCCCCATGATGAATTTATAGGCAGCCACAAGGTCGCCTCTCAACCTTCTCTTGCAGAGGCTGAAGAGGTCCAGGTGCCCTGGTCTCTCCTTGTCGGGCTTGGCCTGCAAGCCCTTAACCATATGAGTGGCCCTTCTCTGGACCCTCTCCAGGTTATCCACATCCCTCTTGAAGTGTGGCGCCCAAAACTGGACGTGGTACTCCAACTGTGGTCTGACCAGCGCCCAATAGAGGGGAAGTATCACCTCCTTGGTCCTGTTTGTCATGCATCTGCTGATGCATGATAAAAGTGCAGTTAGCTTTTCTGATGACTTCGTCACGCTGATGACTCATGTTCATCTTGGAGTCCACTAGGACTCTGAGATCCCTTTCCACTTCCATGCTGCCTAGCAGGTCATTTCCTAGGCAGTAGGTATGCTGGTCATTTTTCCTCCCTAGGTGCAGCACTTTGCATTTCTCCTTGTTAAATCACATTCTGTTGTTTTCTGCCCATTGGTCCAACCTGTCCAGGTCTGCGTATAGTTATTCCCTGCCCTCTGGCGTGTCCACTTCTCCCCAGTTTTTTATCATCTGCAAACTTGGATAGCGTACACTTCACTCCCTCGTCCAAGTCACTGATGAAGACGTTGAAGA
>NW_017729016.1:11239301-11240245 GCF_001723915.1 Gavialis gangeticus
GTGTGTGTGTGTGTGTGTGTGTGTGTGTGTGTGTATGTCTAAGAGAGAGAAAGAGTGGGCGCATAAGAGAGTGAGAACTCGAGTTCTTTCCTTTAGGTAATATGGAGGCGATTTATATAGATCATTTCCACCACTATCACTATAACTTATGTTAGAACCAGAAACTCATGTCTCTAGCCAAGGAAAAAGGAGTAGTTACTGCTCCTGCTTCTGTTTCTTTCTCAGGATATTTTGACGTCTCCTAGAACAGTGGTTCTCAACCTCTTTTGGACCAGGACCCGTTTGTAAACATCAGTGGCCAGTCTCCATCCAGTGCCCCTCACTCCCAACTCACTGCCCCCCCTACCCCAAGGCCCCAGACCCGCAGTGTGTTGGGCAGCAGGGGTGTAGGGTTGGGGGGTCCCAAGCAGCCCCTTGCAGGCTGGAACTCTGTCAGCCTGCAATTGAAAAGCCACAGTTTCCCACATTTTTCTCCTTTAAAGGAGAATCTTTTTTTAAAGTTTCTCAATGCATTTTTAAAGTTTGTTCACGACCCTTTTATATATTCTTGCAACCTGCTTTTGGGTCATGGTCCACAAGCTGAGAAACACTGTCCTAAAACAAGCTCTTCTGACAAAATTTTAACTCATTTGTACAGATATAAGCTTTTTTGCAGACATAATAAGCACTGAGCCAACTACTGTATATATTCCTACTAACTCTGTAATGGCCAAGGTTCCTACAAACGCTAAATGGAGCTTGTCATATTAATACAGATGTCAGTCCAGGGAGCAGCTGGCCAGATCTGTGCAAGGGGGAACTGCCCACATGCTGTTAAGCGCTTGTTTTTCCATCTGTAAAATGAGGATATTTACCTCCTTTTGAAAATGTTTATTTGTCTTGTGGGTGGCATCTAGCATAGATTCATAGATGTTAGGGTCGGAAGGGACCTCAACAGAACATTG
>NW_017729016.1:11245245-11257064 GCF_001723915.1 Gavialis gangeticus
ACATATATGAGCCTTAATAATCTTTTCAAAGACTTTGCCAAGGATGGAGGTAAGACTGATTCTCTCTAACATCTTTACAGTGTAGCTTTTTCTACCTTCCACACAGCTCAAAATTCCAATCCAGGTTCCCACCTGATGTCGCAATTAGTGCAAAATCCTCCTCTCTGCCCATAACAAGTAAGATTCTCTTGTGTTCACACCTGCTGCAAAATTCTTCCCCTATCCTTTAACCCAGGGGCTGTCAACCAGGGGTGCACATACCCCTAGGTGTACTTAGTAAGGACATAGGGGGTACACGTAGGCAAGCAGGCAGATGGGGACAAAGCGTGCCCCAGGGCTCAGCGACAGTGTCTTCCCAGTGCCTTCCCATACTTTGCTTTTTACCTGGGGGAGTGGGAGGTGCGTGCCGGGTACCACTGGCCCCACACAGCACACCACAGCACCTCCCCACCCCTACTTGTTTTAACTAGGCCCACTGTATTGTGCATCTCTCATTTATCAAGACATTGTCTCTCCTCTCCTACCAGCCTTCCTTGTTCACTCATTATGTTGTCAAACAAGTCACCTTCATGCTTTCTCAGGCTGCCCCTCCTACTTGGGATAGGCATGCTCCCTTTCAACTATTCCTTAAAACTTGGAGCTGTGATGCTTTGACAACAATAGGCTACTGGCATGCTGAAACCAGCCTCCTTCATGTTAAGCAGTCTTGTGTCGACATTTCCTATACTCTGTTGTCTGTTCTCTTACATTTAGCCTGTAAGCTCTTTGGGGCAGGGACCATCCTTCAGTGCTGTGTTTGTGCCATGTCATAGTGATTCTCAAGTGACAGCTGCATTCCCTCCAACAAATCCCTATCCCCAAGCAGCCTTTGCACTATTAGTACTGTATTTTGTTGCCTCATGGGTGGGTGCGGGGCTGCAGAGCCGTACTTTTTATGTAGTGGTGATGGCAGCAGAGAGGAGCTGCAGGGCAGCCTGGGCCTGGCAGAAGTGAGGGGGAGGGGCCACTGTTCCTCCCCCCTCCCCCCTCCATGCTGAGCAGCAGCTTCTGCCTGGCTGCCTGCTGCCATTGCTCAATGTGGGCGGACGGTCCAGAGCAGCTGCTGGGGGGGCTGGGTTCAGGGTTGTGCGGACAGGTTCCAGCTGATCCAGTCTGGAGTGGGCTATGGTCAAGGCTGTGCGGTGTTGGTGGTGGCAGGGAGGAGCTGCAGGGTATACAGCCTTCAGGCTGTTGCAAGGTGATGGCGGGGGCAGGATTTGCTGACCAGCTTGTGTGTGTGTGTATGTGTTACGTGTGTAGTTGTGTGGGGTTCCTATGCACATCCCACCATAGCCACACACCCTCCCCTACAACCACACCCTCCTACACACACAGTCACACCCCCACAAACACCGCATCTTCCCATACCCTCCCCCCATCCCCTGCCCATATGCCTACACCCCTCCCACACCCCACCACACACGCATCCAGACCCCACCCACACCCCACACACAATATACAGGAGTAAGACTTTATTTGAGCTGTTATGCAATTCCCTCTATATACACCATGCAAACGCACATAAATAAGGACAGAAATATTTTTAAAAATAAAATGTTATAATAGATGTTTGATTTTTAGTATATGATTTATTTTCTTTCTGGTTCCAAGATGGCAAACCCTCTTCCTAAAAGGAGTACTTCCAGGGCAAGGGGAGGGACTTCTGATGGCAAAAGTTGGGGGGTTAGGGGCGGGACTTCCAGTTCCAAGATGGCAACTGGGGGCAGGGCACCTGTCTAGGGTCAGTGCTACTCTTGTGGCCCTCAACAGCTCATCAAAACTCATTAAGTGGCCCTCCAGCCGAAATAATTGTCCACCTCTAATTTAGACGCATGGCAAGGAGCATCATTTCTATTATTATTACAGACCTTGAGAATTACAGTTATGGAGTTGTTAAGCATGTGGGCAGCAATTATGGAAGCCTGGTGTTGTAGTACCAAGGCACAGAACCACTGGTTTACAGGTTTGCACAAGTGTAATTAAATGTCAAATGTGTCCATTATAGCATTAAGCCAGCTGCAGCAAGTAAATAAAGGACTTGATTGGCAAGTAATGAAGATTCAATTAAGTTTATTTATCCTAGATGACTGGCTTTAGGCTCTAGAGCACATGTAACTCGAGAGGTTTTCCTTTACATTACTGATTTCTGCATTGTGACTAGCGAAGGGGAATGCTGTTTTCTCAAAACCATTTAGAATAGTGAAATAAACTGTTAAAAACACTATTACAATGTTTAGCCATTTTTAAATAGCTGTGTCAGTGATGCCTCATTTTTAGCATTAGTGAAACTATTATGCCATATGTTCGCATGCATTGAAATTTACAAAAGACATTTTTAAATGTTTAGATTTCTACAGATTTTGCAAAGGTTGTGCCTGCTAGCTTCCTTCCAAAGCATGAAAGTCCCCTTGTTATACAAGTGCCCACCTTCCTGGCTAAAACCTCAGCTAGCTGGTTGAAGACAAATGGACTGAAAGGTATTGTACGCAAATGAATTTCCTCTAGTGTGAAATGCTAATGATAGTTTGTGTTTTATTTAGTCTTTCCATTACTTATTATAGCCAAGAAGTTGAGCCTTTATCAAGTTTTGGCTCCAAATGCGTTCTCACCAGTGAAAGAATTTGTGCCTATTCTTCAGAAAACAGTGTCATCAACACTGCATGAGGTAGATAATGAGAATTCATTCCTTATTTTCCCTATCCCTTTAGCTGTTGTTATAGATGGTACATATGATTCAGTATATAGTATTTTTAATAAAACTATTACTCTTAGTTCTCTGATGTACCCTCTGGTATTTGTGCTTTCTTTAATGTTTTAAATAGTTTAGATAAACTACTGTCTGAAAAAAATAGTCTAATGCCATCTGAGCTGTCAAAGTGACTCCTTCAAGGCCAATATCTATAGGTGATATTTAAGGAGTCATTGGCCAATACTGATCCAATTTCCAATACAGCTGCATGCAGCTCATAAGTCTGTTGTGGTGGAAGGGGAGGGGGCAGGGAGGGGGCAGATCAATGCCCCTGTGGTGAGGGGGCAGGGGCAGGCACAGCCCAGCTGAGGTGGGGTGTTGATCTGCCCCCTCCACACCCCTTCCTTCCCCCCCCTCCCCTCTTCCACCACAACAGATTTACCAGCTGCATGCAGCTATATCAGAAATTGGTTTGGTAGCGCACTGGAGGCAGGGAGGGGTTCCTGCTGCTGCATGCACCCCAGGAGGGCATAAGGGGAGGCATGTGCCCCCGGATCTGCACAGATCTCCAGCCTGAAGCTGCAGCCCACCCACCCCATCCCATGCAGATCCAGGGGCACACTCACCCCCCATGGCCCCCTGGGGTGAATGCAGCGGTGGGGAACCCCCCCGCCTACAAGCTGTGGCTCCATCCTGCACCCTGCCCTACCCTGGCTGGGCAGCGCCTACGCCTGCCCCTTCCCTGTCTTGCTGTGGGGGGCGTTGATCTGCCACCCCATGCCCCTTCCCTCCCCCCTCTCCTTCCACCACAACGGATTTACCAGCAGCACACAGCTGGTCTATGCTCCTCACTGCATGTGTGCAGCACTGCGGCTGCGCACACGCACAGACATTTATCAGCCAAATTATCGGCCACTTCAGGCTGATTTCCGATATAGCCAATTTTCTTTATATTGGTACCAATCCAATATTGGACTGATGTACTGGTGCACCTCTACTTAAATTAGTTCTACATTAGGGCTGTGCGAAGCTTCAGTCACTGATTTGATTCGGTGGAGATTCGGCCCGATCTTTGAATCTGAATCGAATCAGGAGCCCCATTAATCTGTCCGAATCAAATCAAACCCCTCCGAATCAATTTGGAGAGATTCAGGGAGATTTGATTCAGATGTAGACACAGCTTAAAATTTTTTTTCTACATACCTCAAAGTACCAGGCAGCCTGTGAATGCCGAGAAGCTGGGGCAGATGGAGCATCCCATGGGAGTGCAGGGGGGTCCCCAGCGTGCTCGGCAGTGGACCTGGAAGTGGACCAGAAGCACTTGGCTTGGCGTCTGGTGCCTCCTGGATCTGGGGGGTGCACTCGGGGTCTCCCCATGGCTGATTACCAAGGCGGGGGGGGGGGGGGGGCACGGGGCAGGTACTTCCAGTCCACTTCCAGGTCTGCTGCCAAGCACGTGGGGGGGGCCCCCGTGCTCCTGTAGGACACTCCATCCTCCCCACCATTGCAGCGTGCCAAAGCCACGCCTGGTACGTCAAAGTATGTTAGAAAAAAACATTTAAAGCTGTGTCTATGGCTGAATTGCTGATTCTCCGAATCAGTGTCGAATCTTCAGATTTGGATTTGGCTGAATCGAACTGGGACAGTGATCTGAATCAACAAATTAATTGCTGTCCCTGATTCAGGCCAAATCTGAATCGAATACAACCCGTTTCACACACCATTATTCTACAATGTTCCTGTGCAGGGGCAGTAACTGTTTCAAGGAAAAGTGAAACAAGGGCAGTGTACTATAGTGCAAAATATGGTAGCTGATATTTTCAGTACAATTCCAGGGATTTAACCAGGCATCAGCTACACAGCAGCACCATTTTTTACAAGAATCCTCAAAGCTTACTGATGGAATTATAAGTGAAATTGTATTTTCAAAAGTGTAGTGTTGCTCTTATGGAGAATGAAATTCCTGTTTGTATATATTGCTTGAACTTATCTGGAGTTGAGAACATCCTGCACCTTTGCAAGTTGGTTCTAAATGATTAACTGTCTTTTTAAAGTATAATGCTCCCTTATGGGATTTACACATTACGTCTTCAGACTGTACAGGTAATTCAATCCAAACAGGTGTCAAAGATCTTTTTTAAGATTAAAAAAACAAATAGTACTTATTTAAAAGCTTAATACCTAATCAGTACATATTTAGCTATCCTCATATATTGTGCCTTTTATGCTGAGAAAGATAAATTCAGTCCTGCTATAAGCAAGTGAAACTCCATAGATTTTAACTGATTATACATTTATAGATTAAAGTTGTGTGTTTCTTCATTAAAATGTGTAGGAATGTGAAAATTCAGCAGTCCACATTTGGGCTACTTCAGCAGTCCAACTGTCACAAGAGTTTAGTGTCCCCAGATACCAATTGTCGGGGCTTCAGAAGCTACTCCCTGAAACATCTGAGTGTTTTGTTTATTGTTTCAGAGAGCAATGATGCAGTTTGAATGGCATGATGGAACTGTGAAAAATGTTCATGTGGACCCACCAATATTATACCACTATCAGGTGAGTTGTATTTACTTGGCCCCCTCCCCTTTGTCAAATTACATGTCAGTCAGCCTGAGCAAAGCCCAAGCAATACACGGTTCACAAGGTGGTGCTGAGCATAGGGTGGGGAAAAGTGACCTCTCCCTGCCCTGTGCCTGGCACCCCGCGCTGCAGCCACTCGCAGCCCGCCTGGGGCTGCTCCAGACAGCTCCCCCCTCTCCCTGCTGGTGCAGCCCAGCCTGGCTCCACAGACCCCTGCCAGCCTGTGCCCTGCTTTGGGCCCCACCGGTGCTGGCCATGAAGCATTGGTCCCAAGACATTGAGACATTGGAACCCTGTGCTCCTGCCACCCTGTCAAGGGGCAGGGCTACCCATGCGGCCCTCGGCAGCCTGCCAAAACTGGGTAAGCAGCCCTCTGCCCAAAATCATTGCCTGCCCCGATCTAGCTGGAGGGCAGATGAGGTGGCTGATCTTCTGGCCATTTGGGGCCAGGAGAACACACTTCAACAGTTCAAAGCGGGCCACCACAACGAGCACATCTGGGTGATATCTGCCCAGACAGCAGAACAGGGACACCAGAAGACGTGGCAGCAGTGCCAAACAAAGGCCAGCTGTTTAGCTACGGCCCACTGGCTGCTGGCCCAGAGATGCAGGTGGCTCTGCTACAGTGCCCATACTACAGCCCAGGCAGCCGTGCAGTCCCTATCCAGGTCTGGCAGCCATGGAGCCACAGGTCCAAGAGCTGGATGCTGTTGCAGGTAGCGGCAGGTCACAGCCAGGCAGCAGCCCCCACTGCCAGATTGCTGCAGTTGGTAGAAGGTGCAAGGGCCCCTCTAGGTTAGGGCTACTTCAGCAGTCCAACTGTGACAAGAGGCTAGTGTCCCCAGATACCAATTGGCCGGGCTTTAGAAACTTCTGAGGGCACATAGCCTTGAGCTGCTTGCTAAGGCAGCTTTTTATACTACTGGGGCCAGCACAGGTGCTGGCCCCAGCCTCTAGCTCCCCCTGGTTGAAGATCAGAGAGGAGCTGGCCAGAGTCAATTTGCCCCACTCCAAAGTGCATGTTCAAGCACTGTGCTGAGGCACAAATCTCCAGCACCAATTTGTGCCCTGCTACTTGAGCTGCTGCAGGCGCACGTGCCTGCATATGTGGACACACCCTTAGAGTACATTGCATGTTTCCAGACCTTGTGTGCATTTATATTAAATGCTGTCTATTAAGTTTGCTGTAAACATGGGGTGATACTGCTCTGGATAAAGTTCTCACCTTTTAAAAAAAAATGTTGTTTAGAAATCAGTTTTCTTCATGTATGTGCTGTCCAATATCTTGATAAAGGATAGATAAGAAGCATTCATTTGAGAGAAGTTTGAGTATAACATGAGTACAAGCACCTTTTTATTTTAAATGTCTTAAAAAGACATTTGTTTGTCTTTTTAAGTGGCTTTCTTAAGAGAAAATGCATGACTGCAGAGATACTGGAATCTTTATCTTAAGTGATCATTTGTGCTCCATGTTAATACTTGGATTTTATTCACTCTTTAAGTTTTATAGTTGTTAATAAGTTTTGGAAGTAATATTAATCTGAAATGTTAATATATTAATTTATATTAAAAATCACCACTCAGTTGTTACGCATATTTTATTCACAGAAACAGCTTGGTAGAATGGTGAGAATATATGAAAAACGAATTGACTGGCTTTCAGTTGGCAGCAAAAGAATATGGGGAACTATATGTGAAAGGAGGTATCGTTACTTTGGCAGTACTTCAGTATTAAATGGCAGATGGCCAAAAATTGATCACTATGTGGGACAGTTTTAAAAATACATGTTTGACAGGATTCCCCTTTTAAAACTGTTTTATAGACCTGTCAGCCAGTTTTAATTTGCTTGTGTTATGTTTATTTCTGTATAGCAGAGTTATTCAGTACAGTCACAATACAATTTAAAAAAAAGATAATTTATGCATTATATAGGGCCTTATCTAACTACCAAAGAATTGTAGCTTGTGTGTCATGTGGATCTGGGAACAAACTTTTTGTACCATTTTGGAGTAACTCCATGAACATTCCTGGGGGGTTGGTGTCACTGCAGTTGCCCCCATCTGCTTAGATGTCCTTGAAACTGGCCAGTCACATCTTGGATAACCCATGTTTGTACATAGGGGCAGTAGAGGTGTGGGTTTGGTTTGGTTTTTTTTTGGAGGGGGTGCTTTTTTTTGAGGCCAAGAACCAAAACAGCCCTTCATGTATCCACATCCTGGAGTTACTATGGCCTGAGAAATGTACCATACTACCTGAATGGGTATTGCTTCCATGTAAAAATAAAATCTCAGCTTAAGTTTGTTTTTACTTTCTTTTGCTACCTGCAAGTTATTTACAAGCTTTAATACATGAACAATTGATATTTGACTGGGTATTGAGGTGACTAAAAGATTAAAATGGAGAGAGGGAGGAGAATAATGTCTGTGATTAAGTTCTTTTTTCATTTCTTGTGTAGAGTTGTTATACTGGTTGATATGTCAGTAATAAATTCCTTGTACATCATCTACATCCAACATTCCTTGCGACTTTTGCTTGAAGAACAAATGTCAAACAAGGACTGTTTCAATATTATTGCGTAAGTATCTGTTAAAAGTATATTTTTAAGCACTATGTGTAACATTGTGGATAAGAAGAATGCTGGTAGGTAACTAGAAAATGGACATAACATATTGTATCTACTGTGGAGTATTAGTCTGATCTTATATGGTTATATTTTTTCAGTATTTAATTTATTAGTTTTTGGTTAAGTCATTCTAAGAATAACCTTTAAAAGCCATACATATTCTCCCTTCTCCCCATTGTGTATGGCTAAAGTGAGCAGTGGCCAAACTGGTAATTAAGGATCATCATTTACTCTGTTATATTTATGCTACATAATTTAGCCCACTTTGTAGAATCCAAAATGACTGCTATGCCTACTGCAGTATTCAGAGCAGTTCCAAATTCAAATCTGGGCATCTTAGTCTGCTGCAGACTCCTTCTTGAAATGTTCTATGATTTAAAACAGAAATGGACATCTGAGTGATGCTTCTAGTTCCAAAAGTCAGGTTTTTTCAAGGAATGTATACATTTGCATGTAGTAAAGCAATATCTGAAAATGAATTGCTGTTTTATTTCTCTGGAAGCTTCGGAAGTGATATTACGGCTTGGAAACCAGAAATGGTTCCTTCAGTTCCAGATAACTTGCAAAGTGCCTGGAGGTATGATCAGATGATAATTTGTTAACATTTATGAATTAAGTGAAAATGCAGGTGTTGATGTATCTTAGGACCCAAAGCAATGAACAAATCTGCAGGTTTTAGAAGTTTATTATGCTATAAAACTAGCAGCTGTGTATACTGTTCTGTAGTTTGTCTGGTACTTCCATAAGAACAACATCAGAGGGATTAATGCTTAGTTTCATATATGTGCTATGTTAACAAGTAGAAATTTGTTATTTAAAAACTGCCACCCCTTCACATTTGACTGAGGTCTGAGGGCATATCTGAATTTTTCCAGTATGCTAGCACCAGTTCCAAAAGCTCTGCGAGCCAGAGAACGTTGTCAGTGATGCCTATGAACGTGTACGTGTGAAACCAGTTACAATTTAGCAAACAGTTCTGTTAATATGTGAGAGTAGACTCGTGAGCTCATAAGTCTCACATTCCAGCTTTCTCACATAATGTGATTTACTAATAATCCCACAGTAATGCTGCACCCTAACCTTTATCATTGTTTATGGTAGCTGTAGTACAAAAATTAAGCTAGATCACTTGGGCCAGTGTAGACATGGTTCAAAAGGAGATACTCAAGTCCAGGGTATCACAATGAGGCTTTACTTGAGGCAGCTGGTTCTGGTTACTCTAATTGTTTTCCAGTAGTGGAGATTTTCCATTGCATTATTATTATTATTATTATTATTATTATTATTATTATTATCCACTTTATATTGTGCTAATAAGTAAAACTTTCCATGTAGATGGATATTGAGCCTACAGTGCAAAGGCAGTAGGAATTTTATGAGTGCTCTCAGAAGAGCAACAGAAGTAGACTTCAAAGATAAAGACGAACATGGATCTCAAGGCATTTATGTGCTTACCACTGGAGTTCCTGACCAGGAGATGGTAAGTGTCATTACAAAATTTGAAACACTGAATGCATTTTACAGGATTAATTTCAAGCTTGTTTCAGCTGCCTACAATAGTTTGGGGATAGACTATTTCTGTTACATCTAAGCCTAGCATCAATGCCAGGATCTGAGTTTAGCTCTTGAAATGTTTCATTTGCTGTTTAGGAAATGGTGACAGATGAATCTCAGAATCTTTGGGGGAGTGTTTATAGAATCCCTGTCTCTGAAGGTGTTAGCTTTCATTAGCTCCCTTTCCTCATGATAGTAGGATCACCCTTTTCAATTTGCTGCCACTTTCTGGCAGTCCCTCCTAGCCTACCCTTACTCATGTGGGACCAGCAGTTCCTTTTAAGGGAAGGCAACAGTAGGAGATATAATAGTAGGGTATACATAAGCCTCAGAACAATTATAAACACCTTTGAAGTACTTGGCAGTTTTTCTTTTTGCTTTGCAGCATGCTGTGAGTGCTTATGTGGCTGAAGTCTGTGGTGGTTGTGATCTGCAGCTTCATGTCTGTCTATTCAATATAACAGGGGACTTGGACCCCAGCAGCATTATTCCAGCCCGCTATGCGAGTCCAAACGAAACTGCTAGCATTTTTAAAGAAATAGTATGTGCTGCTAATGGAAGGTTTCACTGGTTTGGAGAAACAGGTATTTTTTTTTAAACTTTCCTCTTTTTATACTTTTGTCTGTAAGAAGACTGTAACACCCGACTGCATGCTGTGGTTCCCAAATGCAAGTAGTTTCCTTTTTACACTGTGATCCCATAACATACTGGCACTGACATGCACAGAGGGCCTGTGCTGGTCAAGGCACTTAGGTGTACAATGGTATAAATATTTAACAATAATGCAGGGTTACTTCATTATTTTAGAGCTTAGTGAGAACTACATAATTACAAGAATTAACTTTTGATAGGCATTTCTAAAGATAAACATTTAGTTTTAATTACTGATATAGTGGGACCCAGGTTGTGTTTAGCCCATGAGGAAGTACAAGTTTGACCCTGTCAGTGCCAGGAAGTGGTGGTCAGACCTGAGGGCCAACAAGGCATCAAGACTGCTGTTATTTAGGTACAAACCAGTCAGAGAGAGCAGTCAGAGTCCAGGGACAAGCCAGATCAGAAAACCGGGAAGTCAAGAGGTGAGTGAAGTCTATGAGTGACCCAAGCCAGAAAACCAGTAGGTCAAAAAGAGGGTAAAGTCCACAAGTAAACTAAGTTGGGAAACCAGGTCAGAAAGCAAGCAGTTACCAGAGGTGTGGCAACCCTGTTGCCTGGATACTTCCTGTTCCATTCCCTTCTCTTACATAAGGGAAGTGGAGGGTCAGGTGACAAAAGCCAGTCACTAAGGCAGGGGCGGGCAATTATTTCAAGTGGTGGGCTGCTTACCCAGTTTCAGCAGGGACCAGTCTTGGGACCAGTGTCCCAGGGCCAGCACTGGTGGGCCCAAAGTGGGGTGCAGGCTGGCAGGGTCTGTGGAGCTGGGTTGGGCTGCACCAGCAGGGAGAGGGGGGAGCTGGCCCGGCTCCATAGAGCCCCTGCCAGCTGGGATCCTGCGCTCCTGCCACCCTGCTCTGGCCCTGCCAGCGCTGACCCTGGGGCACCCGTGCGGGCCCCATGCTCCCAGTGGCTCCCCGCCCACTCACACCCAGTGCCCCCCAGCCCCGTGGGACAGGCAGGAGCAGCACACAGCCCCGACCCCCTGCTTGCTGGCAGGGAAGAAGCTGGTGCTGAGCACAGGGAAAGGCAGCCACTCGCCCACCCCATGGCCGGCGCTCCCTGCTGCAGCTGATCACAGCCCACACGGGACTGTCCAGAGCAGGCTGCGAGTGGCTGCAGCGCGGAGCACTGGCAAGTGAGAGGCCGTTCTTCCCTGTGCTTAGCACCAGCTTGTAACCTGGCCCCACTGCCAGCCTGGCAGTGGGGCCAGGTTACAAGGTGGTGCTGAGCACAGGGTGGGGAAAGCAGCTCCTCACCCACCCCATGCCTGGTGCCCTGTGCTGCAGCTGCTCACAGCCCGCCTGGGACTGCCTGTGCCTGCTCCAGACAGCCCTACGTGGGCTGTGAGCGGCTGCACCAGGCAGCGCCGGCCATGGGGTGGGTGAGGGGCCGCTTTTCTCCGTGCAGGGAAGGAGCCCAGGGAAAAGCTGAACACAGGGGGAAAAGTGGCCCCACCTCACCCTATGGCTGGCACTCCCTGCTGCAGCTGCTCGCAGCCCGCACAGGGCTGTCCCGAGCAGGCACTGGCAGGGAAGGGGCTGCTTGTCCAGAGCAGGCACCGGGCATGGGTGGGGCAGGGAAGGGGCCGCTTCTTCCCCACCCCCTGCGCTCCTTCCCTACCCAGGGTCCCCCTCGCCCTTGCTCCCCCTTCCCAGCTTACCTGTGGTTCTGGCACGAGA
>NW_017729016.1:11262064-11262321 GCF_001723915.1 Gavialis gangeticus
TGGCTGGCACTCCCTGCTGCAGCTGCTCGCAGCCCGCACAGGGCTGTCCCGAGCAGGCACGGGCAGGGAAGGGGCTGCTTGTCCAGAGCAGGCACCGGGCATGGGTGGGGCAGGGAAGGGGCCGCTTCTTCCCCACCCCCTGCGCTCCTTCCCTACCCAGGGTCCCCCTCGCCCTTGCTCCCCCTTCCCAGCTTACCTGTGGTTCTGGCACGAGACAGCCATGTGCTCCCGGGCCAGAAGCCCCGGCTGGGGGGGTG
>NW_017729016.1:11267321-11287454 GCF_001723915.1 Gavialis gangeticus
CTGATCACACGTGTGGCTCTCCTCTGCACCCTCTCAAGCTTCTCCACATCCTTTTTGAATTGCAGAACCCAAAACTGGACGCAGTACTCCAGCTGCGGCCTCACCAAGGCTGAGTACAAGGGGAGAATGACGCCCTGGGATCTGCTTGAGAAGCATCTATGGATGCAAGCCAGTGTTTTGCTCACTTTACTAGCCGCAGCATCACACTGAAGGCTCATGTTCATCTTGTGGTCAACCATGACCCCCAAGTCCCTTTCATCTGTAGTGCTAACCAGCATAACACTACCAAGCCTATCAGCATGGTGCAGGTTTTTCCTCCCAAGGTGGAGAACCTTGCATTTTTCGGTGTTGAACACTATCAGGTTCTCGTCCACCCATTTCATAAGTCTGTCCAGATCTGCCTGGATCACCCTCCTGTCCTCAGGTGTGGATGCTTTACCCCAGAGTTTAGTGTCGTCGGTGAACTTGGCCAGTCTGCTTCTGACACCAATGTCCACATCAGAGCCTTGTGGGACCCCACTGGTCACAGCACACCAAGATGATTGGCCCCCGTTGACCACCACCCTCTGGGCGAGTTCCCCAGCCAGTGGATCGTGGTGACGTCAAGGCCGCAGTTAGCCAGTTTAACCAAGAGGTGATCATGGGATACCAGATCGAAGGCTTTTTTAAAGTTGAGGTATATGATATTGATCTCTTCCCCTTTGTCCAGGTGATAAGTCACCTGGTCATAAAAGGAAATAAGATTGGTCAAGCAAGACCTACCCGCAACAAACCCATGCTGGGTATCCCTCAGGTGATCGTGCTAGTTAGGCTATGGTCCTGGTTTCAAGGCTGCAGGCCTGACAGACACTTTCTCTCTCTTTTCTGGTTTATTTTTGGCATGGTCTACAAGTTCTACATTCTCTCTTTTAAAAAGAGTTATTTATTGACAAAATGTATTTTATTACCAGGCATTTATGAAAGTGATGATATCAGCATTATTGTATCTGAAATGGAAAAAGCAGTCAACTACTCCCAAAAGGTATGCTTTAAAAAACTATTTCAAATTTTCTTTAGAAAATAATTACTGTATTTGTTCAACTGACAGTGTCCACTAGCTAACTGTACAATCAGAATTCTTTGTGAGATAGCTAAGGCATAATTTAAAATGATAGTTACAGTACAGTTGCATTGGTGAGTTGGTCACCCCCCAATTCGTCAAAGGGCCCCAGAAGTTCTGGCCCTCCCCAAGGCAAGACTTCCAGGGCCCTTCAACCAATCAATCAGAGGCATGGCATGGCGGGGCCCACCACACTTCTCCACAAAAATCTCCACCCCTCTCTGCCCATGCTTCAGCATGCCAAGGCTTCTTACCATTTTCTGTTTGCAACTCCCTTTTTTTTTTTTTTTTAACTCACTGGCTGTTTTTGTGCTTTTTCATGGTTCCTGCACTTTTAAAACATATTTTCTAAGCATATTTGCTTCATCCTCTCTTTTCTACTCCTTTCTGTTTTTTGTTATAGACACTAGGGGGTGACTTCATCTATAGTTAGGCTTTGGCTTGAGTTTTCTTTCAGATATAACCCCTTTCTAAGCATGACCCCTGATGTTAGGATCTGAATTCAAGGCTTAATACCATTCACTTACTAGTTCTCCACCATACTGATGTTTGTTCAGAAGAGACCAACCTTCTCACAGTAGGTCTACCAGCAGCAATCCCACAATTCCTTTTCACCTACCTCCTCTCTAGTGTGTGAAAGCTAAGTTGTATATTTAACTGTTTGTTGTTTCATAGATTCCAGGGTCGGAGGGGACCTCAGTGGTCCATATAGTTCGGCCACTTGCCCCTGGCAGGCAAGAAAAGGGTCACCAAACCTGGGGTCATGTGAATCCAGCTAGGTGCCTGCCCAGTCTCCTCTTGAAGACCCCCAAGGATGGGGCAGGCACCACTTCCCTTGGCAACCCTTACTGTGAAGAACTTTTTTCTAATGTCCAGTCTAAACCTTCTCTCCAATAGCTTATGGCTATTGTTCCCTGTTGAGCCACCCTTTCCTCGAAATCTGTGCAGCATTTAGCAACTGCCACAACAAGCTTGACTTCCTAGCTTATTGTCAGTAAGATTGGCCATATTATGGTGAATGTGTAAGAGGAATATGCCAGGGAATATGTACCAGCTCCAGTTAAAAAAATATACATATTTTTATGTAGTTACATACAGGGTGCAGTTACTTCCAGGCTCAGGACCAATGATTAGAGATAACTAGAATCTCAACTAGTTCCTAAAAAGACTGTTTTTCATGGAACAGAGGAGCCTAGAGTTCATCCTGTGGTCAACTTCTGGAAATATGAAGTACAACATGAACAGCTTTGGGGAAGGAAAGCATCACAGGCATTGGGCCCTTGCAGATGAGCTCAAGTCAGAACCTAAATATTAGTGTAAACATCTCTACTTGTGCCTTGTCCTTAATTAGCTTGAGTTAGTCCTCAGGGCAGTGATGTTATTCCTAAGTGTTTGTGCAGTGCTTGGCATGGTGTGGTCTCACAGCAAGACCTGTAGGTTTTACTGTAATACAAATACATAATAAGTTGTCTGCATAATATTTTGTTGATTTAAACTGCAAATGCCATATTAAATATAGCAATACTCACAATTTTTATTCCAGTGTGCCTTATTGGTGGAATCCTTAAAGCAGTGTTCAGGAAGTAAGTTCCCTAATCAGTTTATCCCAGAAGAAGACTTAAAGATGCTCTTGAAAAAGGAGAAAAGCAGACCCCAGAAATTGCCGTCTCCTAAGGCCACAGCTGTCACACTGGCTAGAATGGTTTGATTCTATTTATTATTCACAATTAAGTTTACATTTTTTAGTAATTGGATCCCACACTGTGAGGTTTCAGCTGGGACATAGATGGCTTTTCCTGCAGGTAGTACATGCTGGAGGGCAATCAGGAAGTCAGGTAGGTGGGGATACAAGTTAACAGGCCATCAGGTTGGGGTCTGGATCAGCAGAGTGAAGAAAACATGGGACCAGGTCCCAGGAGAGCTGAGGGGGAGATCTGAGGTAGGAAGTTGCAAGATCTGAGGTAAGGTGCGAGCTGAGATCAGAAACCAAGAAAATCCAAGCAAACAAAATTGTAAGTCAAAGCAGGGCTCAGCTCAAAAAGTTTAAAAACTGCTGGCCTAGGATCAAGGTCAGGTGTGGAAGCTCAAGAGCTCAGTTCGACCGGGTCTCACTAACCAGAGGCCCTGATGTGCTCAGATGCTGCTCTTGAGAAGAGAAAAGTTTGTTGGTTGAAAACTTCAGGAGTATCCCTTTAGCACAATATAGTACTCTTACATTGTACTTCACATTCAAAATGCAATGTAAATATTAACAGTGCCTAATTTATTTATTCACTCTTGTGAAATAGACAAGGGTAGTGAAACAAGAAATCTTCCTAGTTATGCATGTGTGTGTGCAGGCATGTATGTGTTTGTTTATGTGATTTATATGCCACCCTTCCCAACAAGGCTCTGGACAGCTTACAGTAAGAAAACAGAATAAAAACAGGAGAGTACCAAGAAAACAAAACCAACTTAAAAGCAAACTAGAATATCAAAATAAAACAGAGTTCCCCTAATCAGTATTTCATCCTAGCTTTGTTTGGTAAGTGCCTGTCCAGGTAGGAAGTTCTTACCGTGCTTCTGAAAGATGTCCAGGGACCAATTCTGACAAGCCTTGAGGGAGTTTCAGAGCTGAGAAGCAACTCCAGAAAACAAATCTCTCATGTGTTTTTGCCAAGTGATTTTGTGTAATGATGGTATTTGTAGGAGGTTGCTCTCAGCTGACTTCAAGGATTGCAATGGAGCATAAGGAAGAAGGCGGTTCCTTAGATATGTAGGGTGTAGACCATTTAGGGCAGGGGTTGGCAACATTTGGCCCACGAAGCCACTGGATCTATTCCACAGAGCTTGACGGCTTTACCTATGCCCACACCAGGGCAGCAAGGAACTGCACTGGGGTTGTGCAACTTCCAGCTTGCACCCTGTGTCACTGCTGCTTGCCCTGCCCCCTTCTCCCAGCCTTACCGTGGGTGCAGTGCTGGGGTGGGCAGCTGAAAGATGCATCCATGCTATTTTACTTCTCCCCCACCACTGCCGCCCAGCTGCCACAAAGAAATGCTGGCAGTACAGTCACAGCTGTCTAGCTCTACTGCAGGCTCAAGAAAGCTCCCGGCTGTTCATGCACCATGGAAGCCACCTGGCCAATGTTGGACGAGAGCTGGCTGTTCAGGCTGCAGCTTGAAAAGACTGATGGCTGCCAGTTTAGGGCTTTGTGTGTCAAAACAGACACCTGGAATTGTGCCCGGAGAGCTGTTAAGAGCCAGTGCAGACTTGGGAGTACTGGAGTTAGGTTTTCCTGGCAGCCCACCCCACTCTCTAAAATGATCTTGGTGAATAATCACAACAGCTTTTCTGTTTGCTAACTTATCACCTCAAAAATACAGGAGGAAAGTGTAGAGTCAAAGATATGAATAGGTGGCACAGTTGTATACTTCAAATTGTAAAAAGTTTACACCATAGATAACACGTAAGTGCTGATAGTGGGGAAGGCACAACTCTGTGCTGCCACTGCTGCCCCCACTGCTGCCAGGCACTGGGTCTGGCTGGGCTACAGCCCTGCTGTCAGCACAGAAATCTAGGGGGGAGCTACATGCCCCCCCATGCTTCCCCAAACGTTGCCTATGGCTTATACAGACATATCTCTAGAAATGTAGTGATCCTTCAATGTGACGCTCATCTGATATTAGTGTACTTCTGAATAATTAAGCATGTCAGCTGGAAGTAAACATTAGGGCTGTGCAAAGCTTTGGTCCCTGATTCAATTTGGCAGAGATTCGGCCCGATTCAGTAGCTGAAACTCCAAATTCAAATCAAATTAGAGGGCCCTTTAATCTCTCCAAATCAAATCGGAACCTTCTGAATCAATTCAGAGAGATATGGAAAGATTTGGAGATTCAGACATTGAAACACCTTTAAATGTTTTTTCTAAATACCTCTAGGTAGCAGGGGCTCGTGAGTGCTGTGAAGCTGGGGCGCATAGACGTGCGGGGGTCTCCCCCAGCGTGCTCAGCAGCAGTCCCAGAAGTGGACCAGAAGCACTTCCTGCCCACTTCCAGGTCCACTGGGGAGCATGCGGGGGGGCTCTCCGTGTCCCCCTGGCTTGGCAACTGGTGCCTCCTGGATCTGGGGGGGCGGGCACCCAGGGTCCCCCTGTGGCCAATCACTGAGCCAGCGGGGGGAGGGCATGGGGGGGAAGGGGGGAGGCCTGGCACACTCACCAGCACTGTCCCAAGCACTCAGAAGTGGACCAGAACTACTTCTGGTCCACTTCCGGGTTCGCCACCAAGCACGTGGAGGGCCCCCTGCACTCCTGTGGGACACTCCATGTCCCCAGCATTGCAGCGATCATGAGCCACACCTGCTACCTCAAGGTATGTAGAAAAAGCTTTTAAAGCTGTCTCTGTGTCCAAATTGCTGCTTCTCCAAATCAGCATCGAATCTTCAGATTCAGAATTGGCCGAATCAAATCAGGGACAGTGATTCAATTCAATGAATTGAATCACTGTCCCCGATTCAGGCCAAATTCAAATCTGAATCGAGTAGGGTCCGCTTTGTACACCCCTAGTGAACATGTTTCTCCAGCTGCTTTCTGCAGTGTTACTTGAATGCTTGATAATACTGCAAGAATCTGTCCGATAGCTGAAATGAATAGGAGTTCACAGTGTCTCCCATTCTACAAGATATGCTTCACACTGAAGTTGAGCCTTTAATGAGCAGTGTGAATGGGTAACCAGAAACTGAAGTAATGTTCTTGTCCACCCAAGGTGCTCAACATTCAGTAAAAAATATGTGATAATATAGCATAATGCTGTAAAAGATTCTCTCTGGCACCAGAGTAGAAAGCGGTGTGGTATAAAATGGAGTTATGTAGCTAAGATACAGTCATACTATTTAAAAAAAAAAAATTCACAGATTATCTGTACTTTTAGAATACTAGAGACAACTGTGATGAAGAGAAAAACGCTACCATAAGAGCTCTGACATGGCGTCCAACAAGTGCAAAGGCAGAAATTCCACCATGTATGTACAGAAGAAGTTCATTGTTTTGTTTGTTAATTCTCTCAAATTAGTTTAGAATGTCCATCTTCACAAACATTTTTACCCATACACTTCTAAACCAGTTTAATAGGAAACATTACAGTTCTTCTTAAACTAAGACTGTTTGTTTGATTGATTGATATACAGTCCTTCCCAAAAACGCTTGGAGTGGCTTACAATAGAAGAGAAATGAGACTTGTAGAAAGAAAGAAAATATTAAAATAAGAACAAACTCCTCTTTCCTTCCAAAGAAAAAAAATCCTATTCAGAAGCAAACCACCACACTACTGCCCACACACTGCCATTCCTCCAGCCTTTGATTAAGTAGAGCTTTCCCCACCCTGCCCAACCTAACCTCTTTTTCAGCCCAGTCAATGAGAAATAATTTGTCCCCACCCATTTTCCTTAACATCCCTATTCACTCCCACTCCCTTGCCTTAAATGCATTGGAGTCTTTCCACCCCTCTACTGTCCCTTGAAACCTGTAACCTCTTGTCTCAGAATGGGGCTATGGTTTTCTCCCAAACCATTAGTTGCCCACTTCCCTACAAGAAAGTACATTGCTCAGTTAAAACAAAAACCACCCATTTCCACTAACTCTTATCCCTCACTGATGGGCTATGCCAAAGGATACCTTTGAATGTTATGTTCTGGGGGTGCCAGTACTCCCTTTTAAAGTTTCAGGCTAATTGGGCTTTTTCCTCTCCAGCTTGGCTGGCCATGTGGTTTGCCAGGTCAGCCTCCCAGCCCTTCTGCTGCTCCACACTTAGCCCCCTGAAGCAAAGGGGGTAGTGTTAGCAGTCCCTGCCACCCTACAGGCTGTTTCAGTCTATAGGGAGTACCATATTTTTTTGCCTGCAGCACATCCCAAAATAATACACACCTTGTTTTAGAAACGCATAATGAAGAAAAAAAGATTTTTCCAGAATTATAGCTGCACAGAGCAGGGCCAAAGTCTAATCTTCAGCTAACACACCCTCCTTTTCCTGCTCAGGCTTTGAAACAGGAGAAAAGAGAGACCAGAACCAGCTAGTAGACAGCAAAATTGCCCTGGATTAACTTGATCAGTGGGCCACCAAGACCATTAGTGGATCATCCAAAATACTGGTTGTGGCAGCTATGGTGCCTGGGGTGCCGTGAACTCCCCTAGCGCCCCCTACCTACCATGCCAGATCAGGTTTAGTGCACCCTCGATATCTCGCCCGCCACGTCTTTGATGTTAATATTGAAGGGAGGCTGCCTTTCTAACCCTCCTTGGCACGGTGCCTTAAGATGTCTCCTGGCTCTGCCTAGTTGCTCGGTGCCCCCGCCTTATGGGCTGTGCGTGGCTCCTACCACTCCTTATACCACGCCCCAAGCCTCTCAGGTGTACCGGATGTTGTTAAGTCTATTGTCTTCTCTTAGCGGTCATCTCTGGGGCTTTTACTCTCATGCTCGACTCGCACTCGCCCGCAGCCTGCACTGGGGCCTGGCTCGACTTGTGCTCACCCACAGCCCACACTGGGGCCTGGCTCGTGGCTCCCACAATCAGGGCTCAGGTGGCCATAGCTGTGCCTGGCCCCCAGACCCTCTTTTCCAGGTCCTACACCCCACTGGGGCTTCTTGCCTGCACCCATACTGGGCTCCTCCCAATGCTGCCCACACTGGGGCCAGGACACCCCAAAACACAGCACTCTCTCCAGCACCAGGAACCCCCCCACTCTACTTGGGAGCTCCCATGAGGCCTCCTCCAACCCCTACAGCCTCACCGAGTCCTCCAGTGTTACACAACAACAAACAGAAAACTACCACTCTCGTGTTCCAACACAAATCCCAAGCCGCCTGGCTAATCTTCATATATATCCCTGCTAGGGTTCTTCTCCACCCAGTATCAAGCAAACACAGACCATCAGGCTTGCTTGCTCCGGCAGAGCTCCACCTTCCTCACTGCCAGAGGGGAACTGCTTCTGGCCTCAGCCTCGCTATTTAAATAGGCCAGGCCCTGCCCCCTTCCAGTCAGCTGACCAGACTGGTTGCCCCGGCAACCCACACCTGTGCTGCCCTGGTGACTGGCAGCTGAGCTCCTTTTACTGTGTTTCAGTAGCAGGCACCTTAGTGCCCTGCTACACTGGTCTTCGGGTTATTGTCTCTTATTTTTACTCATTGGCAGTCATTTTATGACATTTCTTCAATTTTCTTTCATACTCTTAGCCATTGAGGAAATTTTGCCCTTACACTTGTAGTCCACCTAGATGAAGAGAGAGGCCTGTAGACATGGCCTTGAATGTTGAGAAGACTAGGAAATTTTGTGAAAAAAATGCTCTGATCTGATATTATCAGAGAAGGTTGAGTATGTGGAAATGAGCACTGCAGACATAGGACAAGATTTTTTACTCATTATCTAGTCCCACAGACACCAGTAAAACTTACCTGGAGGGCTGTGATTCATTTCTTAACCAAATCATGGCCACGAATCATGTATATACAACATGAGTAAGGACACTGGAATATGACCCTTAAAAAGATTATGGAAGAGGCAAGGAAGTTTTTGGATGATTCTGTCTAAGGCTGTGTGAAATTTTGGCAGCCGTTTCATTTCAGGCTGTTTTGGCACCCGAAACACCAAATCCAAATCAAAACGGAAGGCTCTGAAACAGCTCTGAAGCAAATTGGAAGGCTCCGAAACGTTTCGGAAATGTTTTGGGCAATTTTGTTGTTTTGGAGCCAGGCTTGCAGGGAAACAAAAACTAAGAAGAAGTGGGGGAAGGACTGCTCTGATATTGACATCTAGCTCCTGGTTCAATTCCCCAGCTCTGTGATTGCGTCCCCCAGCTCTTCCTGGGGGGCCCAGGCCCTTGATCTGCGTGTGGGGTTTCAGCAGGCTGCCACTGCAGGCTGGGGTCAGCAGCAGCCGCTTGGCACAGCCCACACTGAGCACCAGGAAGACTGTGGTGCTGCCGCTGGCCCCAGCCTGCTGAAACCCAGCATGCAGATCTGGGGGCCTGCGCCCCCCAGGAAGAGCTGGGGGGAACGATCAGAGAACTAGGGAATCAAACCAGGGTCTGGGGAATCCCTGCCGCACAACCTGGCTCTGCAGGGAGCAGAGATCCGTGCGGCTGCCCGCCCCACACAACCCCACATCCCCGGGGTAGCGCGGGGTGCGCAGTGGCAGCAAGGAGACCCTGGCATGGCTCTCTGCCCCCTGCAGAGCCAGGGCTGCACAGGGCGGGTAGTAGTGATATTGAAGAGACCCCAGCATGGATTTCTGCTCCCTGCAGTGCCAAGTTGCACAGCAGGAACCAGAAAGCTTGCTCTCCACTCCCCCTCCCCTGTACGAGCCACCTACGGCCCCATCCTGCTCCGTGCTGGGGCCCTGCAGCCCCTGTTTCCAAGCCCTGCCTGGCTGGGTAGGGCTGTATGAAGCTTCCCTTGCAGCCCATTCAAAATGGATTCAGAGGAGATTCAACCGAAATGAAATAGCACAGTGATCCGAAACACCAAAACGAATCACTGTCCTCTGAAATGGCTGAATCCAAAACTGAGTAGTAACACACCTGTTTTGCACAGCCCTAACTTTATTCCAACCATAGATATGGTCCACTGAAAGATATCACCAAAGAAGAAATCCTTGCCTCACATAATTCCTGGACTATCACGACTGCAACATCATTTTAACATGACATTAGAAAGATTAGTGAAACTTCATGTATATTTTAATCCAAAAATAATGCTAACTTCTGGAGAAAAATATTTATTAAATTCTAGCTTTTATCTCCAAAAAATCAGTCTTAAAGCCTATACTTGTTATCACTTTGTTTTGTTAAGCAAATGAGACAAATGTAACTAATTAAAAATTAAGTGCAGTGTGTATTAGTACTTAGCTTCCCCCATGTATAAGGCAGCTTCTAATCTCCAAACATATAAATCTCTTCAAACTACATGTGATATTCCATCCACTGTTAATTTGTAAATGTCTAAGCTTGTTGGTTCTCATTTGCATATGGATAGTATAATGTATAATGTAGTATAGTATCTTGTATAATATAATAATGAGAACCATCCTTTTAAGTGTTTTAATCTGTAATAAAATATAAAAATATGAACTAAAGAGAAGGGTTGAGTAATGTGGCGAAAGAGAGCGATTGTCCTATCTGAAACAAACATCTGCTGTTTATAATTTAGCTCAGCCATTAAAAGAATGGTCTCAAGCTGGTCAAAAGAAAAAGCATAAATCAAGGAAACAGCCAGAGATCGCTATCTCAGCGTTTTATATTGACAAAGGAAAAAATGTGGGTAAGTGCTCTCAGGATGTAAAGCTAAAACTGTCAGCTGCTCCCAGTACAAACCATTGAGGGCACTGACAAACATGGGGAAAAAGAATGCACTTTACTGGAAGCAGCAGCGCATTACTTCTACCCAGCTCCCCACAGTGTCCGTATAGATTGGGCGCTTCAGTGAGGTTTTTGGATCTTTTAACTGAAGCCAATTCCATAGACTATTAGGTAAAAGTGCCAAAAAAGCCCCACTAAAGTGCCCAATCTATACAGACATTGGGAAAGCTGGGTGCAGCTAACACGCTGCCTCTTCTGGGCATGTCCTGGGCTCAGCATGGGAGCGCACCAAGTTTAAAGTAAAACACCATTTTGTTTGGTTTTCCATGTCTTCAGCCTTAACTATTAATTCAATAAAGATGAGCAAACTTATTGTGGCGAGAATGGATTTTGGAGGGGAAATGAATGGAATGTAGTTTTATCAAATGGTGAAGAAAATACTGGAGTTTTTTGTTCTTAGGCTTTTAGAATTACTTCTTATTTGATCTTGGGCAAATCAGTTTAACTTCACTCAACCTCATTATACCCTCTGTAAACTGAATGGTATGACATTCACCCGCCCTTGTAAAGTGCTTTGAAACCATCTGATCAAAGGCAAAGTGAGTAAAAAATATTGTATTGCTGTGGGCCCAAGCAGAGAAATTGGAATCTGAATGCTCCCCAGTGAATATCAGTTTGAAGGAGTTAAATTTGTTTTAAAGAAACTTAAACTGATCTGCCAAGGAGAGAGAAAGCGAGTGAAATTTAAGCCCCATTTTAAGTCCAAGGCAAGGCTGCTGAACTTATAAACTACACTTTACCCAGAACATCTAATTGAAACTTGTTTCTTTTCTTTCTAGGTACAGTTTACAGAAAGTATCCCAAGACAAAGGCTGTGAGGAGATCTGTTCCTTTTGCTGCGTTGCCAAAGGAAGAGGAAATGTGTTCAAGCAAAGAGGTATTATGTTGTTTACTAATTAATTACATCTATTAAACCACTAACAGGAATAGATTTTAAAATGTTAATATTTCTGTGGTTATTTTTATACAATTTATAGTAATTTTAAAGATGTAATTTGAATATTTGCTCTCATGTATAGTAAATAGTAAATTCAAGAGTTTTTTAATCTTGTTTTGCCTTTTTGTTCTTAAAAGTGGTTGAGCAAGCATGGTCTGAAAAAACTAAAGTTGGAGCTGCCCAGAATTATGTTTGGTCCTGAGTGTTTACACCAGAAGAAAATGGTGGAATCTTTGCACAAGAAAGTATCAGCAAAATACTGTACCATCTTCCCTAGTGTAGAAATCAAGGTACGTTTGCACAGCTATGACAAACCACCATATCTGAGGTACATATTATAATGTAGCTTTGAATTATCTAACGCTACACACAGTGGTACTAAACCAATGTTAAGCTCTGTCTCTTGGGGTACCTAGACACATGCTCCAACATGTTCTAATTAGATTCAATTAAGCCCGTCTGCTGGAGCATTTTAATTAGAACGATTCAACATGCTGCAACATCACGTATATTCAGCATCCCGCATTTCAAAATGGTGGTGGGAGCGCTTTAGATAAAACTCGTTGAATAAGCTTTAGTTAATGCACTCCCACAGCCATTTTGAAATATAGGATGCTGAAAACGCATGACGTTGTGGCATTTTAATTAGAGCGGCTGTTTGAGAGCCACTCTAATTAAAATGCCACCTCCCTACACTGGAGCACATGTATAGATACTCTTGGTTACTACTTTTATCAGCAGTGAATGTTCTTACCACCTTTAAGCTGATGATAAGAAACTATCTTGGGGGCAAGGGTTATAATTTATTGTGAAAATTTTCAGTATACCCATTTGTGCACTTAGGCAAAAACAGTCTGTTATCTCCTATACCCATACAACACGAAGGAAAAAAGTAAAGGGCCAAATCAATCAAGCAGAAATAACAGTGAAGCTGATATAAGTTGTGTGTGAATAGTAACTGACGGATTTGGCATATTGGTTCTGGCTGTAAACAGTTCTGCACTGTTACTCAAAACATAGATTGGGCAGAAATACTGAGAAAGCCATAGCAGTGTAGTTCAAGATACTGATTGTTAGTCTATTGCCTAGCAAAGCCACCATCATCAAAATCACAATAAACAAATGTACCCACTCAAATTCTATCATTTTATTGCCATATGCACCCTCCTCAGACCAGCACCAAATTTTCCAAATTTGGTCAAACCACACTGTTCTAGCCATCTGCATCTCTCTGCAGCAATACTTCCATGGTTCCTAGAATTTTTGACAAACAGCATGACTTTTTATAGGGTACTGTGAAACACCTGCAGCTTCAACCTAAGGAACTGGAAGAGTATGTTGAACAACTAGAGAGGGTGCTATGGCGGTATGTACAAAGAATACAGTGGCTTCTTTCAGGTAGGCTATATATCAAACCTATGCAAATATATTTCAAAAATAAATAAAATCCATCTTTATGCCTTATATCTCCACTGGCACACATTTAAGTGACATCAAATGCTACGTTCTTAAAAAAACGCTAGTGTGCTTATTTTTCCACGCAGAAGATACAGCAGGTGTCCCATAGAGATTTAACTGGTTAAGAGAGGTATGAGCTTTAGTAAGCAACAGCATATTTCATCAGGTGCTATCAATTAAATAAGCTGTTGCCTACAAAAGCTCATGTCTGTATATACCACCCAGCCCTACCTTGTGCCTAACATGACTAGTCACCTCTACTTATTTTTCTATGTTTCTTTACCTGCAGAACTTGCTGCAGAGCGAAATGCTAGTGATTTTCCACTTTGCTGCAGAATTATGCTTCGGAGTCCCTAGTTTTCCCTTTTTTTAATTACAATAGTAAGCTCATGGCTGTAAAAAAAACAAAAAACAAACAAAAACAACAACAACACCCCCCCCCCAAAAAGAAAAGAAAACGATCTTGAAACATGAAGCAACTTGACATGCAGTATTCTTTTCTGAAGTCTGCAGACTGTTTGAAATAGTAACTTTGGGTGGCTACATTAACCTTGGTATGGTGTTAACACTGTCATGCAGAAGGCAGGGCAGAGGTGCACCCCATAGACGAACTGAATCAGAAATGCATTTTGGGAGCCCACATCTCACTTCGTCAGATGCTATGAAATGATGTGCAAAGAGCAGGCTATCAAATAAAAGGAGTGATTTAAATACAAAAGACAGGAAAGGGAAGGGTAAGAGAGGGAAGGAAGGAGAGAAGGTAGTTCTAAGAGAGGTGGACCAGGTTGGAGAGAACAACAAAGCATAGGGACATAAAAGCTAATCTAGGTAATGGCATAAGAATTTGTAATCCCTGTTTAGAGCACACATAACACAATCAGTCTAGATGATTTCTTGTTTTGCAATTTCAAGTTTGAATTTATTTTTAAATCCCTTTGTTTAAATACAGCTATTCTAAGGTCAGCAATGGAATGTCCAGTGAGGTTAAAGTGTTAAAAGTCACAGGTTAAGAGTCAACATTAATTATTTCTCTTCTAATCATTTTAATAGAAACATCTATTTAACCTCTTTATCCTAAAGTCCATGTGGCCTGTTTTTCCACAAGTCTTTGCTGCCCTTCAGCTGCCAAAACAACCTATTTTCCACCTTACAGTTCTATAGTGCTGTTGGCAATTTTCAAGAAAAAAATACCCATCTTATTGAAAATGCAGGGGAAATATTAATGTAAAATTGCTCATCTGTCATACCAGAGCCAGCAAAATCCACTAGTTCAGTCCAGCTTGATCTCTGTGTGATGGTTAATGTCCCGGAAAAAGGAGTCCTTTATCAGTAAAATATGTAAGGTACTGGCTACAGAAATGGACATTTGCTTACTTCCACTGCTGGCAATGTGCTTCAGTCCCTACATGGAGGGCTCTTTGTATGGCTGAAAGGATGATTCATTGCCATGCTGATTAATTATTTGTCCTGTCTGTTGCTAACAGAGACTCCTATCGTGAAATAAACACCTCTTCTCTAACTAGCAAGAATGTGTCGAAGTAATTTTTTATATAAGCCATTAATCAGTTATTAGTATTCATGAGAGCTGGTTTTGAACTAACAGAAGACTCTGTCTCTTTTCTGATTCTTTATTCACCCAATCTCCTTACATATGAAGTATTTACATGAGAAAATTTGTCCTGTAGTCTACAAAAATTCCGTGTGCTGAAAGTTGTACTGACAAACTCAGCTAAAATGGTATATGATATAATACATGGCCATGAGTTGATATTTACTAGGCCTCACATTCTGGATTAGGAAGCCGGAGATTATTTGGCACCATTTTGGAGACAAAAGTCTGCATTTTGATTGATACATCTGGTTCCATGGATCCTTATTTACAACAAGTCACTAAAGAGCTTACCTCTCTCATCTGGGAACAGCTAAGAAAGAAAGATGCCAGGTATGAACGGCTGTGATTAGGACCCTGCTGCGCTAGGCATTTTGCAGACACACAGTGCTGGATGACACCTACCCTAAAATGCTTAGAAATAAAACCAAAAATAATATAAAGGGTATGAGGAAGGAAATATAGTTTTCTGGTAACCGTATACATGTAACATGTATAGTTTGTTTGTATCAGTTTTTTAGGTGATGGAAAATCAGACAGAAGTTAAGGCCCCTGGCAGACATTAATATAAGTGCATGCGTGGCATCTGAGCAATTTTATGCCTGATACCAAGAACAGTGCACCCTGCTGTGCCAGACCTACATGGCAGGATACATGATTTTTGGGATCAGGGATAAAACTCCTTGGATCGCAATTGCCCAGTCCCATATACTGACCCTGCAGGCCAGGAATGACGGTTCAAGCCAGCATGGGAGAGCTGGTTCCTCCATGCCGGGCTGCACAGGCACACTTTTCAATGGGTTTCAGGACCCAATACACCTTTCAATGGGACCTGGGGTTGCCCCCAGGTGTTGGACAGGGCCAGTCTGGTCTGGGACTCAGGGCTGCCTCCTGCCCAGTGCTGATAATCAGCAGAGAGAAGCCCCAGGTTCTAGCTCAGGTGGCTGTATCCCATCCCCACAAGCAGCCCCATCCCTGTGTGTCATTCCCACAACCAGCTGATTGTCAGGATGGGACCCAGGGTAGCCCTGGATCTTGCTACATGTTCAAATTAAAGCATGAAACAAACCAGCCAGAAGGATGTTCTACATTAAACAACTTTAAACATTAAATGTGGAACATCTTTATGCCATCTCTATGGTTTTCTCTTTTGTGCCATAAATTGCCTGAATATACCATGTTACAATTTAGGGCACAGCAAACACATTTAACTGCACTATAAATGCAGTGTCAGCCAGGGCCCTAGGTTTCTTATTCAAGAACATACAGTGAATCTTAGCATAGGCACAAGGCACATTTACATTACAGGAAGTAAGGACCAGACACAATAAATAGCCCTTCACCAGTGTAACTAATCTAAATCTGATGTAGAATTGCTGTTGTAAAAATTAAGGGTAAAACTGTTGGTGCAAGTTACACTGGTATATGTGTCATATCCAAAGCAATCTGGGGTACCTGGGGTACAGGCTGTTACCTCCTTCCCCACTGCCTAGTGGCCAAGTACTGCATAAGAACTACTGTTAATAACTACTCTCAGATAGCAGCCCACCTGTCTGCCCCAGATTGCTGTAATGTGCATTATTATATAAAACTGATGTAAATTATATTGGTGTAAATGTGTTGTCCAATCCCTTTGTATTAAGCTGAAAACTCTCATTGAACATTGTCCTTTTTAACAGAATGAAATCTGTCTTCTCAGGTTTAACCTGCTGAGATTTGCAGAAGATACAGAGGCTTGGCAGGAGTGCCTTGTAGAGGCAACAGATGAAACTTGTCACGATGCTGTCCAGTGGGTGTCCAAATTTCAAGCTCATGGTAATACATGTATCCTTAAGGCCTTACAGGTTAGTTAATTGTGTACCAGATTGCAATAGTAAAAATCACTGTCCTATATAATCAGTGGTACTCCCGGGGCATTATTTGGCCAAGTGTGATTTCTGAACAAAACTTCTATATCTATGTAAAATAGGACAGATCTAGGATTAAGCCACAATATTTGGATCTAGTCTTTACTCCAGAAGTGCTTGTGCCCATCATCATTACTTGGTTCAGTAGAAAAGTGAAATATTTCATGCTTTTGAATTAACTTAATTCCTTCCCATTCAGTTTTTATACATTCAAACAACATTGGTAAGAGGCAGGCAAGGTTCTTTGAGTAGATGTGATATCTTTTATTAGACCAGCTGAGTAGTTGGAAAAAAGTTCTCAGCAAGCTTTCAGGTGCAATTGCCCTTCTCCAGGCATAGGAAGTCTCTGCTATTCTGAGACTCCAAGGAATGAGAGAAGCTAAAAGTATGACAGGATGTCAGTGAGAATGTAAATAGGTAGAAATTAAGGAAACAAAAGGTAAAGCAGGGAAGGGAGGCGGTGTGGGGGAAAGCAGGGGTGGGGAGGGAAAACAAAAGGTGAGTAAGGGAGACTTTACAGTGGTAGTAATTCAAGGTAGAAAAGAGACTGTCTGTGAAAAAGTAATTTCCAGCTATTTCCTATCACTGTAGAGCAGCATTCCCTCTAAGCTGTGAGGCGTATGCAGCCACACAAGCAGGACTGGCAGTGCAGCATGAGTGCTCCCTTACTCACCTTTGGCTTTTTTCCCCCCTCCCATCCCTGCTTTACCTTTTTGTTGTCCTAATTTCTACCTATTTACATTCTTACTGACATCCTACCACACTTTTAGCTTCTCTTTCCTTGGAGTCTCAGAACAGCAGAGACTCCCTATGTCTGAAGAAGGGCAATTGCCCCTGAAAGTTTGCTAAGAACTTTTTTCCAACTACTCAGTTTGTCTAATAAAAGATATCACATCTACCCAAAGAACCTTGCCTGCCTATGTCCTTAGATGAATGCAGCTACAACCAAAAACCCATTGGCAGGAGGATAACTTAGCAGAAACTAATTCCTCCAAATGGAAGCCCATATAAAGCCACACCTGTGAATATGCATGCAGGGTAAGGGCCAAGCGGGTTCTTCCAGAGAAGGTGCCATATTCTTCCTTCCCTGCATACCCAAACAGTAGGACCTGAAGCCATAAAATGTGCCTCTGTCACAACCCCTCTTTAATTCCTTTTTTCACACACATGCTTACTGTTTCCATTTGAAGACTTTAAGTAAGTGGGAAGTATGTATCAGTATAGACAATCCCTTGAACTATACATTTTCTTTTCCTTTCTGGAATTATCATGGCAGTTCCCCACTTGTGAGATATTATCTAGGACTGATGAATTAAAATTAGTGGATCAAAAAGGAGTCACCTAAAGACTACAGAATTTAGACCTTGGATTACATCCAGAAAGCAAATCAGATAGTGACTCCTAACTAAAGGACGGACTTCTAACTCCAGATAATTTTGTATTATCATGTCTAGCTTTCTGGTAACCCATGAATGCTGGAATGGTTCAAGTGGAAGGTGAAGTTGCTCCTTTCAAATTTGTCTCTTTTAAGGAAAATTTCTACACTTCAGCTTTTTTAATGTGGTCCCGATACAAAATTTTTCAGTGTAGAAGAGCCCGTGGGAATTGGAGCAGCTGCCATGTTCAAATGGGTATGTTCTATTGAACTCAGCATGACCTAGAAGCCCAGCTGAAGTCACCTACTCCCTAAAGCAGCCCAACAGGTGTGCTTACATAATCTAATTCAAGGAAGCAACCTCTGAGGACAGAGGCATAAATATAAGGAGCAAGAGGTGCCACTGTTAGTGACACCAAATGGCCTGAGGCCTCATTCTCACAGCATGCTCTTCATGACCAGATACCTCCCACAAAAAGGAACCTCCACGTGGGGCACCACCTCCAGGATTTGCCCCACTTCTTTCTAAGTGCATTATGGACTGAAGGTTATCTTTGCCCTGAATTTCTTGCCTTATGTCAGTGGTGCTCAACCTTTCAATCCCACAAGTGGGATGAGTGGCATGGGGCCAATCCTGTGTGGGGGTCAGTTCCCACACACATGGATCAGGCCCTGTGCCACCCTGGCCCCCACCTGCCTGGATCAGGCCCCACATGCCCAGAACAGGCCCTATGCTGCTTCATGCTGCTTCATCTCCACATGCTGAATCAGGCCCCAAGCTGCCCCAGACACATGTCTGGATTAAGCCCCATGCTGGCCCAGCCCTGCATACCCTGATTGAGCCCCATGCCAAAGCATAGCACTTCCTTGTGCTACAGCCCTTCCCAATCTGGTTCCCGCATGCTTCTCTGAGAAACAGACATGTGGGACAGTTCCACCTGCCATGCGGCCCTCTGTTTTTAGGAGACACCCTCCAGGGCAAGGCCAGGAAGGGCTGCAGCATGAGCTGGCTCTCCTGCCTGCTTTAGATTTATTGAAGAACCCTAATGATGTAGGAGAGCAACCTTTTTCAGTCTGCCTGTGCATACAGTGCAGCAGCAGCACCTGTACAGATCAACAGTGTTCTTAACCAGGCGTGCTGCCACATTCAAAAAGGTTGCTGGCTCTAAAAAGGTTGAGAACCACTGATCTAAACAAGAGTTAAGCTATACTTTCTCATCTAGTATTGACATTTTCCTTTACTTTACATGCCATGCAACATAAGTATAGCTGGTGTAAGTATAACATGATTCCAGCAGCATTTTTACTCTCAGTGGGCACATCTATGTGAGAAGTTTACTATGAAGTAGACTAATTAGTCCCACAGTAAACATCACTTGTGTACCCTGCACCCCTTATTAGGCTGGAGTAAACTAATTAACTTCACAACAGGGTAGTACTTGTAAACACAAGTAGTATCCTGCTGGGAAGTTTTTACTTTGCAGCAGCACATGTGTAGATGCTGCTTTTGCTGCCTGGGGTACAAGGGTGCTTCAGTGTGGGGGCTGCTCTAGCCAGCCCCTCCGCAGCACATTGAGGCAGTAGGAGCAGCCCTGGGCTGGCAGGCTGACCCCCCAGGGCCCTCTGCCAGCTGGGGCTGCTCCGACCCAGGTCTGCATGAGGCGGTCCCAGGCACACATTCAGACAGTGCACCCAGGAGCAGTAAACTTCAGAGAAATAAGTTACAAAGTTTATTGCTTCAAATGAATTGCATGTGTAGATATGCCCAGTTATAATGTTTTCAAAGTATCTTAAATATCTTGGTGTCTTAAATTCATTTCTTGCTTTTCAGAAAGCTTTCAGTTTTCAAGATGTAGAAGCACTGTATGTTCTGACTGATGGCAAACCAGATACCAGTTGCAGTCTCATTCTAAAAGAGACTGAAAAGCTTAGGAAGAAACAAGCTATCAAAATCCACACAATTTCTTTTAACTGTGCAGACAGGTATGTTTAACTTTTGAGAAAAGTATAAAATTATTAATCAAGGTATAATTTAGTCCCATTTTCCTTTTTCTGAAATTCTCTAAATGTAGCATTCTTATTGTGGTGATTTACAAGGCAAAATTCAACTTAATTTACAGATTCAGATAAATGGTTGTATATGTGAATAAAGCAAGTCTTATTTATACTACAAATTACTAACAGGACACATTTCATTTTTAATATCAATTTTCTGACGCTTGCTTTAAGACAGAATCTATATCCTATCTTGTGTTGTTAGAAACGTTCCTTAATTGTAGGGACTTTTAGGTTCAGCTCTTTAATTTGAGTAAGTTGTCATAGTTCAGTGGAAGTTTCATAGTTTCATAGTTTCTAGGGT
>NW_017729016.1:11287768-11291745 GCF_001723915.1 Gavialis gangeticus
CTCTCCTCATAGGGCCTGCCCTGCTGCCCCCTGATCATGCGAGTATACCACATTTTCTCACATACCCTCAAATAAGACATGTACCTTGTTTCTGGAATGCACCCACCACATTACTACATCTCCCCCATCCATACCCTTGTTATAGGATAACACTTGCCAAAAACTAGTGCCAATTGGAGGGCAGTTGTATTTATGCTGGTCTGTGCTTCCCTCTGCTTCCTGGCTTGGACAGAGAAGCTGACAGCTGGCTTGTAGCACAGTGTCTTTGTCCCTCTATGCCTCCATTTTGTGAAGTTTTGGTGAAGAAAATTAGTTTCCCTGCTTGAGAGGGCTGATTTCTGGGGGGGAAATGTGTGTTGTATGTGAGTAAATATGGTAGTTTACATCTGAAGATGCTGCCAAGGGATACAAACTTGTGAAATAACTTACAACTGCCAACAAATAAGTTATGTGGCAGACCTGTAATTCTTTTCAGTACATAAAAACAATGCTAATTTTCCTTCCAAGTCTCGATTCCAATCTTTAGCTCTATTGTTATGTTGCCACCTTGAGCCTTAATCAAAAGAAACCAGCTGTTGGAGGCTGTGATGAATAATTATAATTATTTATTCCCTATAGCTGAAGAAGATTCTAGAAATGATGTAGGTATTTATTATCATACTTGTCAAACTGCATGCCTGCAAATACATGGGGCCCTAAGATTTAAGCTCTACTGATGTTTCTCTAGTGACTATTATAGGTAACCAGCTACTTTATTGTTAACAGGGGAGCTAATGAATTTCTGAAAAAACTAGCCTTGCATGCAGGCGGTCGCTACCATCGTTGCATTGGAGATGTGGATGGGCAGTTAGCAGCACACCGGATGTTGACAGAAGGGTTTGATGATGAAGATGTATGTTCCACAGTTATTTCTATTGTGTTGCTTGTTGCAATGTATGTTTTTCTACCATCGTTAACATACCTCTTTTTAAAAAGGAGGTTATTTTAATCACTTGGAAGGGGAGCTCAGGGAATATGTTTGGGATCCAAAGAAGAAAAAAATTAGTCTGGCTATTCTGCATCTCCTCGCTACACTGGTGAGGTGAATGAAACCAGGGAAGGAACATAAAGTTGTAATAGAATGTGGAAATGGGATTTGGATCTGAGTAGACCTCAGGTTTAGCAGGTATAGTTACTCTCTGCCACCACCATCTATTTGTTTCATCTGTTTTATGCCCCTTTACTGTCAGGTGCCTGGGGCAGAGATTATCATTATAGTATGCATGCGCAGTACTTGGCCCACCGGGCCCTGGTTTGATTTGCAGCCTATATGTACTACTGCAAAAGAAAAGAGCCATCTCAAGCAGAATTTGCCGTTGAATGTGTTATCTCCCTGCATAAACACAGGATCTCATGTGTTTGCAATAACCATGGGGAAGTTCAGCTTTTTGATCCAATTATTTATTTTCTGTCTGAAATAGTAAGCAATAGCTGCAGAATAAAGTTGCAATATTTTAATTTGTTTTTTAGGATCCAGTATTTCCTTTCTTTGAAGGAGATGATTTAAAGAAACTTGCTCAAGAAGTAGCAAAAGCCAGAAGTTTTTTAATACAGGCAAAATCCTTTAGGTGCGTGAGTCTCAAGGATCTTTTGATAAATAGTGTTTGTCTTTCATAAAAACAGCCACAAAAAGGGTTCTTAGAATTATTAGATTTCCCCTACGTTTGACCTTTCAACTCATAATCCTGTTATGGGTAGAGAAGGGACATCTGTACAGGCTGCTTCCTTTAACCCGGGACTGTCCAAAGGCAACCCACAAGTCACATCCAGCCCCTTAGCAGCTAACCTCAGTTTCTGGGGCTCCAGGTTCAGGCACCACTACCCCTGCCGCTCACCTGCTGCTGCCCCCCAGGTCTCCAGACTCTTCCTTCCTCCTTCTTGCTCTCTTTCTTACTCTGTCTGAGTTTATCTTGTGAATTATGTTTGCAAAACTAAAAGTGTTAATGCATGGCACTCCATAGATGCATTTACATGAGACATTTACTGTACAGTTGACTAATTAACTGTGCAGTAAATTTTTCAGGGTCTACACATGTGCCCCTATTAGGGTGCACAAAACTAATAAACTCAGCAGCGTTTTTTCCTGCGCAGCAGGGCATGTGTAGATGCTGACCAGCTGGCTGGGGCGTGAGGGCGCTTCAGTGCCAGAGCTGCCTGCTACACAGGCCCTCTGCAGCACATTGAGCCCAGCTAGAGTAGTCCCTGGCTGGCAAGCTGACCCCCGGTGCCCCCTGACAGCCAGAGCTGCTCCAACTGAGAGCCACATACTGTACATGAATAAACTCTGGAGCTAATTCTCCAGTTATATGCTCATGGGCGCGTGTTCAAATGGGGTGCACCCAGGAGCAAAAAAAACTCTGGCGCAATAAGTTCCAGAGGTTATTCACGTGCACTAATTGCATGTGTAGACCCTCCACATGGCACCTTGAAAGGATCTCAAGGCACCCCAGGGTACTGTGTCACCCTCATTCACAATCATTGTTCAGTGCTCTGTAGGTAACATGATCTTTCACAATGTTATTACACAAAGCCTTGTACTACTCTAAGAAATACTCAAGTTCTTTGCATTCAAGTCCAGTGCAAACCAATTAAAAATAAGGAAAGTAGAACTGCACTGATTCTTATCCATCTATGATGTTATCCTTCCCAACAGCCAATCTGCAATCAAGTTCTGACAAACATGCATGGTAAAGGCTTTAAGATGTGTAGCATGACCAGCACTGATGTCACACAGAGACATGGTTATCTGAGAGAAAATTTTAGCTAACTGTGTACCTTCCTTTCAGAAAAGCTGCTATAACAATTTTATGCTATCTCTTTTTCTATCATATAGATTGCTATTAGAAAAATGGAAATTAGATCAAAAGGACAAGTCCCTTTAAGAAAAAATACTGAGGTAAGCAGTCAGTAAATATTAGTCATTAATTATAATGTGGTATTTCAAGTAAGATTGCAATATTTTCCAACTTTAGAAAGACTCATTGCTTAATGCAGATATTAATTGCAGCTGCTATAGTGTTTCGCTCAGCTAACTTAATAGCAGGGGACAATAAACATAGATTAAGAAATAGAGATGTAACGATGTGGCCAGGCACTGGGGGCAGCTGCCACACAGAGGCAGCAGTGATTTCTCAGTGCCACTGTGCTGCTGGCGCAATTGTGTTGCTGCTGTGGCAGCTGTTTTTTTTCCCACCATCCCCCACCCTCCAAGTTGGCACCTAGGGTGCCCTCACTTGCCCTCCTGCCACCAGTCACTATGTTCACCAAGGGCCAAGAGCCCCAGATTCTGTATCAAGTCACTCCTCCTGTGCTTCCCAAATTCTGGTGGCTTGTCATTAGCGTGGCAGGTCAGAGAGGTCTGATCTGGCCTACAGGTTATATATTTGACACCTCTCATCTAAGTCTAGAACAGGGGTCAGCAACCCCTGGCACGCGTGCCGAGCGTGGCACGCAAAGCCAGTTTGGTTGGCATGCCGCGGCCCGCCCTGGCTCCAGGTCGCTGCTGCCAGCGACGGAGCCTGGGATGCTCCCAGCAGGGCTTGCAGCATCCTAGCTAACTGCTGGGAGCAGCTCGGGATCCCAGCTGGCAGCAGCTCCCCAGAGCCGGGGCCGGCTGCAGCCGGGAGGCTGCAAACAGCTGCGCTGGGCTCCAGCGGTGGGGGCAGGGCCTGAGGCAGCGCAGCCCTGGTCTCTCCTCTGCTCCTGGCACGGAGCTGTGGAGCCCGGCGCAGCTGTTTAGCCAGCCTGCTGCTTGCTGCAGCTGCCCAGAGCATGGGCTGGCTACAAACAGCTGTGTCAGGCTCATCACCTCCATGGTGGGAGCGGGGAATAGACCAGGGCTGCGCTGCCTTGGGCCCTGCCCCCACTGCCTGCTTCGAGGCGCGCCTGCACACACTGGTGCGGAGCTGATGCCAGAGCCCAGCACAGCTGTTTGGAGC
>NW_017729016.1:11296745-11303124 GCF_001723915.1 Gavialis gangeticus
CAGGTAGCTGCCGCCAGCAATGGAGCCCAGGCTGCTCCCAGCAGGGCTTGCAGCATCCCAGCTGCCTGCTGGGAGCAGCGCGGGATCCCAGCTGGCAGCAGCTCCCCAGAGCTGGGGCTGGCTGCACCTGAGAGGCTCCAAACAGCTGTGCTGGGCTCCGGCATCAGCTCCACACCCGCGCTTGCAGGCACACCTCAGAGCGGGCGGTAAGGGAGGGGCCTGAGACAGCGCAGCCCCAGTTTCTCCTCCGCTCCCGGCATGGAGGTAATGAGCCCGGCGTGGCTGTTTGGAGCCAGCCCGGGCTCTGGGCAGCTGCAGCAAGCAGTGGGCAGAATGCAAACAGCTCCGCCAGTCTGCACAGCTCCAGCATCAGCTCCGCGCTGGTGGTGATGGCACGGGCACTTCGGGGTGGGCTGTGCCGCACAGCCTGGCTGCGGGGCAGGGGCACAAGCAGGGCATCCTGCCATGTACCCCTTGCCCTCATTTTGTTTTTCTGCCATGCCAGCACTCCGGTACCTTCCAAGGTAGGCATTGTGGTGTTTTTCGGCACTCCGGTCTAGAAGATCTCTTGGGCTAGCATGCTTAAGACATGCCAGCTAATGGCACACAAGGGAGTCGCATGGACTGAACTAGCATTCAGTTTCCCAGTGTCACTGAACTAACCAGACTAGTTTTAGATGAGCAGACCACAAAGCTTGAATATAAAAATAGCAAAGAACTTGGGGGAGTCAGAGAGGTAGGTAGTAAGTTATAAAGGCAGTTACTGAGAAGCTGTTTTGGGGGAAGAGAGATGCCAGCCAAAATGTCTGCAGAAATTACGCCTATCTAGACTTTCATCAGAGAATACTAAGCTTTCAGTATACAAAGATGTGTGTAGACTGGTTTGGTATTTTAGAATCTTTTCTCTCTTATGCTTTGTTCCTGTTGGTGAACTTAAACGCTAGGTTTCTTTAAGAAAGTTGTTTGCTCCCTATATTAACCTCTGGTTACACACTCCCAAAGTGAAGAACCGCAGATGCCATACACAGTTGGATCTGCTGTGTGAAAACTTCAGCTCAAGGGCTAATCTAAAAATGGGAAATTGCACCCCATAAGGCCTTATTAGGAGGAACGGTCTCAGAGAGAAAAAATAGGAGAGGTTAGCTGTGTAACTGTAACAGCAGCCCCAGTGTCAACTTACAGGTACAGAGGAACAAAAGGTAACAATTAACTCAGCATCTGCTCCTTGGAGAATACATTGTATCGCTCCTAATGTACAGGATGTGCTCCTGTTTGTGCACCTTATAAGGTGAGCAGCATGAGTCTTTTTGGGGAAGGAGGCATAAAAATCTAAATAATTAAATAGACCATTTAAATGATACCTAGTAGTCATTTTCTATCTCTTTGAAACTAAATGAGAGAAAGCTCTGACATTCAATTTGACAATAAATTATTAATATAATTAAGCTGCCATAATAAAGTACTTTAGTTAGGAAATTCTAAGGGTGTAATCACATGATTATATGCTGTTTTTCAAATATAATTGTGGCTAAAAAATTCTCCGGAGTGTCTGCACTGACTGTATGTTTATGTGATTGACACTGGAAACTCTGAGTTACAAAAATAAAAGGGAGCAAGAGGGTTGATAAGGATAGCATTATCATGCTCCTTCTCAGTAGTTGCCTGAGAGTGGCAACTCTTTGACTGGTAGGGGTTTGGCCTCAACCATTCCACAAGATTTGGGCTTGTAGATGGCTTGTACTGTTGATTTATTTTCCTAATAGGCTCTGCAAACCCCAGGCAATGAATCCAGCCCAGAACACTCATACCTTGTGCCGCTGCTACTTGTCCCCAGGGAACGCCTGTGCCACATGAGTTCTGGTGCATGACATATTGCCCCAGGTGGAGTAGGAGAGGCTGGGACCAGCAAGTGTGCTGGCCTCAGCAGCCTTACCTGGGGTCCTGGGGGCCTCCAGGAGCTGCAGCCACGCAAGCCTGCAGCAGGCAGCCTGGCCAGCAGCTGGAGTGAGGCTTCAGCTGTCCAGGCTCTGGTTTCAGGCGTCACGTGCTGCTCCCATGTGAGCTGCTCCACTTTCTTTAGGCATGGTTTATTCGACCCCGCGATCTTCCAGGGTCAAAAACACCCCTTGCTCTGCAAAGTAGCAGCATGGGGAATGCTTGCATGTGCAACATGTGTAGTGTGTGCAGACGGGTCTGCAGCACCACGTACTGCATGTCTGCGCTCACCTGTACATGCCCTCAGAGCTGAAACTTCAGCGGAGGGTAACTGTAACATTGGATAACAAAGGTCTTGGAGCATTAAGTGAATTTGAATTGTCAGTAGTTACAAGGGAACACAACTCTGTTTCCGATGTTTCAGAAAAATTCTCCTGCGCTGTATTTACAGTAATGAGACATGCTTCAGCTAATTGGCATTGTATGGGAAACCTGTAATTTTTTTTTTTAACATTTGTTTTAATAGTTTTCAGTTGCTGCTGGTAAAGGAAACAACCAAAAATCTTCCCAACATTTTTGTATAATCATGTCAAGAAGCAAGCGTTGTACAGAAAACAAACCCTGATTGTTTGAACAATCTAGTTGAAAACAAACCTTAATTCCTTCCCTGATGCCAGCACGAACAGGAAAGATAGAGATGTCAGAAATCATCAGACACAAACAAGCAATATTCGATAAAGTCCAGCTGAATTCACTAGAGGTCTCTTCGGTTCATATTAAATGCATTTTTATTTCAGTGGTGTCTTTGTCTAAGCTCCTAAGGCAGCAGTAAGAGACTGAATATGTGCTCACATGAGCCTTGTTAGGAAAACTAATTCAAACGAACTGCCAGAGACATGCGTGTTTTTTCCAACCAATTCATAAAATATGCGTTTCTTGCAAGCAAGCCTGGGCACTCTGGATGAAATCCTGACCCTGCTGAAGTTCATGAAAATTAGCCATTGCTTTAGATGCATTAGGATTTTATCCCAGATTAAAAGAATTAATGCTTGGCAGAAATTAACCTGAGCTAAAAAGTTCAAATAGTGATCTGAAAAAACCCTGGTGTGTTTAACCCATCTCTAATGTCAACTTCATGTTCATGCTAACAGGAATTATGGAGCAGAGCCATCACTTTTGCTAAGTAACAGCTAATAGAAATCAGTGGGTTTGTTTGTCAGAGATGCCCTTTTTTCCCCTCTACTTTTTCTCTTTCAATAAAATTTATTTGAGATCTTAATTTATTTTTTTGTCATGTTAATTATTTGCAATGCTGTTCATATATCAAATAACTTCAGGTGTAATACATGCTCACACACACAAGTCTGTGAATTTTTTTATCTGGATTAAATAGTTTAATTTTTGCTTGTTTTAGCAATAGGAAAGACCTAAACAAGCTTCCTAGTGGCAGAACAGAATAAATGTCTCCAATTAGTCCATATTTGCTGTTTGGGCCCCTGCCTGTTTCTTTGCATATCTGACCCATATGGCTATACAGCTGTTCTTCCAAACCTGTGACCCATATATTAAACTCATGCAGAGTTGTTCTCCTGCATCTGTGTGCAATCTAGAACAACAGCTCTGAGAGGTGCATGTTCTCTCTTCAAGTCAGTGGCATGTCGGCTTGTTCACAGACATCAATATTGTTTTCTATTCCACTGCTTGTTACTTTAGCAAAAATATTTGGTTTATTCCTCATTATTGGATGTGTTTGCTGCCATCAAGCAGTAAAATAGCTGGTTGCTGTTAGGAGCAGTTGGGGACTGAATGTGCAGCTCTGTACCCATCTGATCAATATCATCACTTCCAGCCCTGTCTCCAGTGGAGAAGGAAGAAGATGATTCACCTGTTTCCCTGTGCCAGGTTTCAGGTGGCTCCTGACATCCAACCCAAGCAGCCTCCTTACCTAACTTTCCAGGGACAAGAAACATCAACTGTCCTCAGCATAACTGGCAAAAATTCAGTCTTTGAGATTCAAGTAGGCATTTTTAACATTGAGTTCTGGGGCTGACCCAAGGGGGTGCAGTGGTATGACTGCATCCACCTTTTGGATTGGATCACACCCTGGGAGGCAGAGCATCAGACAGAGCCATGGGCAGCTTGTCTGGGGGGCATAGGACAAGGTGAGGAGGAGGAGCGGCTCTCTGATGCTGCAAATACTCCCGGGGCAAGTATGGGGGCATGTGCTCTCCCCCAGATTTGTGCGTGGGGCAAGGGCAAGCTGCCAGCTGCAGGCTTGGGGCCAGGGGCTGTGCCAGCCTCTTCCCAGCAGGGGGGCTGGGCCAGGGCTGCACTCGGGATGGGCAGGGCAGGCTCAGCTCTGCAGGGCAGGGGGGCAGTGGCAGCACTGGAACAGGTGGCTCTGTGGGGACTAGGAGGAATTTTGGGGTGGCTATAGTCCCCCAAACTCCTCTCCCCAGTGCTGCTCATGCTTGGGGCACTGCACTCTATGGCAGCTGAGCCCACCCCATCCCCACCCACCTCGAGCACAGCCCTGGCTCAGCCCCCCCTCACTGGGAAGAGGCTGGTGCAGCGCCTGGCCCCAAGCCTACAGCAGGCAGCCTGCCCCTGCCCCATGCACAAATCTGGGGGGGCAAATGCCCACCATGCCTCCCCCAGGGGTGTGCACAGTGGCAGGGAGCCATCCCCCCCCACCTCCTTGCGACCCCTGGACGAACCACCTGGGGCTCTGTCCCATGCCCTGCCCCAGGGTGACATTCACTGTCCTGGCTGGGCAGTATCTACCCCTGCCCCACTCCCTCTCTCACCATGGGGGCCTTGATCTGCCCCCCCACACCCATGCCCCTTCCCTCCCCCAACAGACTTACTGGCAGGATGCTACTCTCTACGCTGCCTGGCTACATTCCTGTATCTTGGCTATAGGATCGGTATCAGCCGATATGACTGGTTGATATTTGGCAATTGGTATCAGCCAAGAAAATCTTTATTGGTGCACCCCTAATTCTTAGCTAGAATAGTAAAATATTGAAGGGGTAGGTTTATCAAAGAAAAGGATTAAGAAGCCAGTAACTAGATACTGCTCAGTTACATCCATGCAGTCCACCTGAAAACTTTACAATTTAGCCCACTATTTGCTGTTTGTTCCAGAGCAGTGCTACATTTTGAATGATCTTCCAGGCATGATTTTCTAGAAATCATAGATCAATTAGGGCTGGAGGGATCGCACTTGCCTAAACTATCTCAGACACGCCTGTTCAACCTGTATTTAAACTTTCAGTGGAGATTCCATCCTCCTTTCTCTCAGTAATCTGATCCAGTGCTTCATCACCCTCTTAGTTGGAAAGTTATTTATAATATCTAGCCTAAACTTCCCTTGTAGCAATTTTAAGATCATTACCTCTTTTCCTTTCCCCTGTGGATGCAGAACAGTTGATCACCATCCTCTTTATCAGTGTGTTTGTGGTTAAAACAAAGGCCCAGTTAAGCAAGTCTATACCAGAGGGAGTTATAATGAGTAAATGTGTTTTGCCAAATAAAAATAAAACCCCTTCAGTGTTGGGATAATTAAATCAGTTGCATTAACTACAGTGCTAATTGCAGCACAGAGGACTCAGACTTGCAAAACTTTACTGTGCATTGATTCAATGACACTAGCTGCAGGAATAATTTTATGCTTCACATGAGGCTTATTCCAGGATCACATACTGTATAGGTAACTAATAAATGACTGATGTGCATCTATTTCTGTGTGTGCTGCTTATGCTGCCATGTTTTAAAAAAAGAAAAAACAAAGACAAAAGCTGCATAGATAGTTTGAGTAACAAATTTTGAAGTATCCTATTGCTAACCTGTTTTTTCTCTGCCTGTACCAGAACAGTCAGGCATATTTCATAAATGATGCTGAGAATGATGATAGCCCCATTCATGTGTGCTCTACACTGTTTAGTGTAGAGCACACTGTATGTAATGTGGGTGTATAACTGTTCTAGAATGACTCAAGTGGGAGAAGTCAACACAGGGGAATTATAAAGAAACAGTTCCAGCTCAGTGTTAAAAATTGAATTAAAGTACACTTTAAATCTAAAGCAGAAACCACAATTTTAAAATGCTGGCCTTGGGTACTCTTTTGCTAAAATCTAATCATGCTTGTTCTTCCACAGACCAAGTTTGAATTTATATCCATGTATTAAGACAGCAGACTGCTTCCAAAGGGTAGAATGTGTTTTTTCCCTAGGTAACTGGTTTCAGAATGGCATTATTTCATGCCACTTGTATCAGCGAGGGCAGGGGAGCATGCACTGTTTTTCCCCAACAGAAGAATGAAGCATATATAGCAAGATGAACGGGAAGTAAACCGGTATGTAAACATTTCATAGATTTCATAGACATTAGGGCCAGAAGGGACCTTAGAAGATCATTGAATTCAGCCCCCTGCCCAAGGGGC
>NW_017729016.1:11308124-11325604 GCF_001723915.1 Gavialis gangeticus
GGATGCTGCAGGTTTTTCCTCCCAAGGTGGAGAACCTTGCATTTTTCAGTGTTAAACACCATCAGGTTCTCATCTGCCCATTTCCTGAGCCTGTCAGTGTCAGCCTGGATTGCCCTCCTGTCCTCAGGTGTGGATGCTTTACCTCAGAGTTTGATATCGTTGGTGAACTTGGCCAGTCCGCTTCTGACTCCAGTGTCCACTTCATTAATGAAGATGTTGAACAATACAGGTTCAAGGACAGAGCTTTGGGGGACCCCACTGGTCACAGGGCACCATGATGATTGACTTCCATCAACCACCACCCTCTAGGTCTGACCATGAAGCCAATTCCCCAGCCAGCAGATTGTGGTGGACCCAAGGCTGCAGTTGGCCAGTTTTGCCAAGAGGTGATCATGGGACACCAGATCAAAGGCTTTTTTGAAGTCAAGATATATGACATTGATCTCCTCTCCCTTGTCCAAGTGATAGGTCACCTGGTCGTAGAAGGAAATGAGATTGGTCAAGCAAGAGCTACTCGCAACAAACATGTGCTGGCTATCCCTCAGGATATTGCCTTCAGCTAGTCTGTTAAGGATGGCCTTGATAATCTTTTCCAAGACCTTGCCCAGGATAGAGGTCAGGCTGATGGGCCTATAGTTTGCCAAATCCACTTTCCTCCCTTTCTTGAAGATAGGCACCACACTGGCCTTCTTCCAATCTTTGGGCACTTCACCAGAGCGCCAGGAGTGCAACAAGATCATATAAAAAATGTAAGCTTATTCACCAATTAAGCAGATTGTTGTTGAGCCCTGTTCCTTTTTAAAATCCTTTTCACAATTTAAAAAACTAAGATACTGCTTACCATGCATCCTACCAGTTCCCAGTGCCATGGGCTATGCAGCAGGTAAAACTATTGCTTTACTTTGTTTTTTCCATTTTTATTCTATATAGTCAACAGAAATCTGTCATGTAATGTGAAATACAAGGTATTATGTTGAACTTGCCCAATGCCAATTTTAATTGTTCAATAGCTTTGCATCAACAGAATTTGTAACTTCTGTAAGTGTAAGCTTCTTTGAGTAAGACATCTTTGAGGCACTAAAATACTTTAATTCACTGTTTTCTCAGTCCTGCACCTTATCCTCTCAAATATCCTTGTTAGGAAATGTTCTGAGTAGAGGTTGTCAGACTAGAATGTCATCACCAGCTTGTTCTTACTGTACTGAAGTTATTGCGGTACTCAACGTGTCCTAACTAGTAATGCAAGAGAAGTTATTTTGCAATGAGATTGTTGTTTAATAAATATAAATAATTACAAAACACAATAGCAGCATCATACCAGCACTTTTTATTGTTATTTGAAACAGTAACTTTGTATTGCACAGCCACAGTATTGGAATATTTTCACTTGGCTCTGGAACCATTCTATGTGTTCTAACTTTTTTTAACCACAAAGGAGGTAAGGAGAGAACTTTGAACATATAATACTAGTGGCAGGAATGATGCCATTCTGTTTGAGGATGGGATAATAAATACCCTCTGGCATTGCCCCTGCCTAGACATTTACCCTCTTGCTGTGTTTGTGCTTTTGGACTTTCTGAGTCTGAGCAGAGAGGGCCCTAGTCCCTGGCTCCACTTCTGAATCTCTAGATTCCCTCTTTGGGTGCAAATTCCACACTCCCTCTTCTGAGAGCTGAGGCCCTCTCTCCTATAGCCTACCCCCAATATCAAACACCTCCTTCCCCATGCCTGAGCATATCTTAAGAACCCCCTTTACCAGACCTCCAGTTTTGTGAGCATCCTGATTAAACATTTCACACCCCAGTGACACAAGACATTTAAGTAGCACATGAGAAATCTTGCAAGGCTCTAACTCTTTGCTTTAGAAAGCACAAGAAATGTACAGATCCTGACAAAACAAGAAGATGCCTTCATACACTTTCCTGCCTCACATTCCTTGCCATGCTTGCCCATTCTTGTCCTTAGGTCAGAGTTTTCTAAAGGATCCAAGACTCTTTCTCTCTTCTTTTTTTCCTGAACATGGTTTCTCCTCCAGAAGAGTCGATGTTCCATGGGATCTTCTCGTTCCTGCAGCCAACTTTCTGCTTTTAGTCTCATCAGTTCTCCATCTTTACCTCAGAAAGTTCATTACAGTTCTTTTTTAGAATCTCTAGCTTTCTTCCTCAAGTGCTCCTGTAATCAGCCTTGTTAGGTGTGACACAGTGGGGTGCCCTCATGCCTTCAAGGGTATCCTTCAGCTCCACACCTCTCTCTACAGTTCACTGCTTGACCAGTAAGAACAGGCTAAGTTTTGCCAAAGAGCCAACCCTAACTCTAACCATTGGTCCAGGGCACCTGTTTCACCTAGGCCTTGCCACATAGCAAGGGTCTTTGGCCAATTTCAAGAATCGTGCCCCTTGTCCAGTTTGTGCAACGAATTATAGGTCTTCCCTAGTGTAGGAGAGATTAGTCTGTATTGACAGCTGCTCTGAAATCACACCACAGACAAATCAGTAAATTGTAAGAAATAGCAAAACAATTAATTACAAAAGCCACTGAAATCATAAAATGACAACTGTACATGGAAGACAGATAGAGACATTAAACAAAACAAAAACCTTCCAAGAACTACATCTTGTTCTGTACCTTTTTCTTGGAATGCATCTGTAGGCTCTGACCCGTCAGAGATTTTTGGCAAGCAACTTGTCAGCTTGCACCACCATCCTGTTTCTTTGCATAGTCTTCTCCTCTCATTTACTCTATCTAGCTGTGAGAAATACCAGTCTTTGATTAGATTGGGGTGGGCAGCCTGCTTCATGTTCATCAGAAGTGGCATGGGCAGCCTTTATGTGTGGCACGCAGCAGAGCAGGGAGGGGACAGGCAGTACAGTGGAAGATAAAGTAGGAGGCAGAAAGTAGAGCAGCTTATAGTTTTTAACCCTGAATTTCCTGGTTTTCAGAGGTTTTAATGATTAGTGTGTTTGAGGTCCTATAAGCACTGCCAGTGTTGTCCTAAGAAGCAGGGGGTATCTGTTTCTCCTCCCAAATGGAGAGAGAGCAAGCAACAGGGTCAATAGTGCCTTAAAGCAGCAATTCTCAAACTCTGACAGATAGCGCACCACCAATTTAAAACGATACAACCTTAAGTATCAGCAGCAAATTTTTCAGTTCAACCTCAACCACCACCAGCAAATTTTTGCCATATAATTATAATAAATCTGTTAGTGCTTACCACTGACAGGTTGCCTGTGTACCACTGGTGGTTCATATACCACAGATTGGGAAGCGTTGCTTTAAAGTATGCTTCAGTTTCCTCCAAATAAGAACCTATTTATTTTTCCAATTGACAACCTATTTATTTCTCCAAAAGAGAACACAGTTAATTCCTCAATAAATCAATTTTATTGAGCATTATAAAGTATTAACTCCAAGCATGCATATAGATATAATCTTAGCAAGCAAGTAATTGCATATTACCAGTCCTGATAATATACAGCTGGTCAGGCATCTCAGAGAAGGTTGGTTCCTTGAAGGAAGATCAGATGTCTTCAGGACTTGGGCATCGTTAGGGTAAGGGGAGGGGAAAGGATGCTTCCTTTGTTCAGGTGATAATATTTATAGTTCTTTAGTCACATAGCTACCAATTAAGCCAATTTTCTGTTCTTCATCAACAGCCCTGAATTATGTTTTTACTTTATTACTGTTTTTCCCCTCCTCTTGGTACCAGGAGCCATCTGCTCCAGATATGAGTAGAATGCACCATAACAACCCATTTTTCTCCATAACAAGTATTTATCATCAGACTGTTGCAGAAAAACAAGCTACACCAGACCCTTTTCTCTGTAGAAAGCATGTTCCACGATAACATAGCCTGTGGTGTATGCTAGCTCTGTGAATGCACTCTAGTCCACTTACATCAAGGCTGGTAGGCCTAATGGACCGTTTTAGTCCTGTCAGGTGTCAAGAGGCTGAACTGTCTTCACACCAGTACACCGTAACTGTGTGTACAATATGATACTTTAGGGCAGTGAATTATGTTATGTACCAGTGGGCACAACTACACAAGATTCTTTACTGCGCAGTAGAGCTAATGACTGCTTAGTGAGAATCACTGTATAATGGTGCTGACCCTTACTGTACAGTTATTTGCTCTAATCACAGGTAAATTTGCTACCTGTAAATACAAGTAGCACCTTTGCTCACGGGTCATTACTGCACAGTACAGCACGTGTAGACAGCAGACCAGGAGTAAATTTGTTCCCAGTCAGCCAGCCAGCAGCTGCTGCCAAGGCAGGCTCCACCACCAGAGCCCAGGTGGGAAAGTGTCCCCCTGCCCCAGCAGCAGGAAGTTCCTAGCCCTTACTCTGATCGTGGAGCAGGAGCTGGGAGATGATTGTTCTCAGCCATCATGGGTCTAGGAACAGGTTTGGGGAGCTTGTTCCCAGATCTAGCTCTGCCACTGTGGAGTGGGGCCTGGGAAACTTGTTCCCAGCCTCTGCTATGCAACAGCAGTCACAGAGCTAGGGCTGGGAGCTCCTTACACAGGGAGAGCAAGGTGGGACCTGCCCCAGACCAGGACAGCTCCTGGCCAGACGTAGGGTGCACAGGGAAATCTGCACATACAGACTGGAGGTGGCTGGGGGCTGGCTGGGGATTGCCTATTTTAGGCAATCGCCAGCCAGTTCTGGGCTCCACGTGCAGACTTTCTCGCACAGCCTGGGGCTGGCCGGGAACTATCCTGGTCAGGGGCTTGGAAAGAGCTGCAGGGGAGGGGCAGGTCCCAGCCCCCTACCCCATCAGCGGGTCTGGACAGGTGGCTGAGACCTGCTTCTCCTCTGCAGCTGTTTCCAAGCCCCCTGACCCTGATTGGGGAACTGGGGCTGGGAGCTCCCTGCTGCTGGAGCAGGTGGACATTGTTCCTGCCCAGGCTGTGGTGGTGCAGCCCACCTGAGCAGCAGGTAGCTCCCAATGGCAGGAAGCAGTCTCCCAGCCCCCACCAAGAGACAGCTGTCTCCAGGCCCTGTGCTCCTTGCTAGCCCCTGGGCTAGCACGCAGGAGGAGCCTAGGGCTCCCTCTGGCTGCTTCAGGGAGCGATCTAGGGCCAGAGGGGGTGGGAGCAGACTGCTGCCAAGAGCAGTAAATTTTCTTTCACATCCCCTCTCCTGTAGATGCCTACTCAGGGTGGTTTTATTTTAGAGTAATTTTCTCTAGAGTAAATCCACGCCCAGCATTTGCACATGTAAACACACCCAGGGTCACCTACTGGCTTACTAGGGAACAAAACTAACACTGTGTATAGAGAGAGTTGCAAACCTATGGTCGCCTTCTGTTGGAGGAAAAAGTTTGTTCCAGTGATCCTATGGTTAATCTATGTTGTAATACCAGTATGCTATTGTATCCTTTTGAAACCTGCACAAGGTGTGAACTCCTGACTCACTGGCCCAGTTTATCAGCTTGGGCATGTGCAGTTGAAGGAATGTTTGTGGTGGGAAAGAGGTGTGTCTGTTCTGAGGTAAAAACGAGTGACAGGGTGCAACTGGCAGGTGAATGTATCTTATGAGAAAGTGGTCTGAGTGATATGATTGGATTTTATGTGATTGACACTGAGCGACAGGACCTTTGCCTTAGAGGACTAGCTGTTGAGAATGGGGTGATTGCAGCTTATAAAAATCTGGAACTTTGGCGCTGAGGGGGGGTGTAGTTTGTGGTTGTTGACATGTTTGGTTCAGTCTCTTGCTGCGTGCATGCTCTGTGTGTGGGTGCAGTGTTGGTAGAGTTTGTGGTGTTGACATGTTTGACTCTATTTGGGTGCTTCTTGATTTGGCTTTGGAAGTGGTGATAGACTGTAAGTAATGTTGGCACTGGATTTTTGAACTTTGTTTCATTCAAAAATAGACAAATTTAATTTATACACAGTGACAGAAAATAATGCAAGCAAAGCAAGCAAGATGATTGCAGAATACAGTACCAATTTTTTTCCAGTCCCTGGGGATTCACAAGGAGAACAGTGCATGTGGCCAGTACGTGAGCTCCAGCCTGTGGTTCTTTCTTGAATGTCACCAGCCTGGAGATCAAGGGCCAATGCCCAACCCACCCAGGGGGGTGGGTAAGACAGGCCAGTAGTATGCCCTCTGCCCATGGTGGCCTCAGGATCCCCCCTGCTGCTCTGAAATCCCTCCTTTTGTTTTCTTTTCCTTCTGATGGATCTTCATTTCTGGGTACCGTTGATCGGTTTCCCTGTGGTTATCATTCTGTCCACATTCTGCTGTGTCATCAAATTCCTTTGTTTCTCAAACATATCATATGCATACATCTTAATTTGGTCATTTATTGGGGTCTTAATTTGGGCATGCCCAGCCTCCTGATTTGGTCATTTCACCAAAACTAGAAATCCCAGAGGCTTTGTAGCTGGTCACGGTGACCTAATGCCACTGCTGCAGGTTCCCTTATTTTTGTTAGGGAACACGGTGGTACATGTTTTCAGTTTCCTCATCCTTTTTTTTCTGTTAGCTTCCCACACAAAGGCTGAGAACATGCAACTGTTACAAACTGACTTTTAGAAACCAGTTAACCATTGCCATTGCCCTGGACCATTGTTCTAATGCAATAACCACTCTACCTACAAACCAATTTCTAAAAGCAAATCCATAAATATCATTTTCTAGCCATCATGCAGTAGTGCAACAGGTAACTTATCCTATGGAGGGAGTAAAATACAGTTTACTAGAGCCCAATCTCCTACACTTGTTTCCCGGAATCTTCCTGCTTCAACTTGACTTAGATTGGCTTCCTCTCGACTTCGGTTCAGACTGTTATCAAGTTGATTTTGACTTAACTTGCTGTTTACTGCTTCAGTATTGGTAAAGTATGGATTGTATCTGTGTGTTCTTTGTGTTTATATCTGTTAAATCATTATTGTTGTTATCCCTTCTGTTAATATTCCCTATTGTCTTTTCAATAAATCTGTCTATTTTTTTAATTTTTGATTCTGGTTCCATGTGTGTATTAATAACTTCCTGAGTAAAACGCAAGGCTGGCACATCCATCTCTCAGTGTGCAGGATGCCCACAGTGAGAGTGAGCCTGACACTAACCTACTTTTATTGCTTACAGCCCCAGTAGGTTCCCTCCCTAAATTTATTTGTCCCTGCTACAGTTTGACATCCCTGAGTGGGCAATAAAGGGTTAATTTTACTAAAAATCCTAACAGTCTGTCAGTCTGTTTGTGAGTTCTGTACTAACAGTTTTAATCAACTAACATAGTAACCAGAGTTGTGGTGTTTAAATCGGAGGTTGATTAGTTAGTTGTTAGTGTTGTTTGGAATTGGTTAGTGGGACACAGTTGGGTTTAGTATTCAAGATTTTCAGATTGATGGTGGTAATTTTGGAGCTTTAGTTGGATGTTGTGACTAGTGTTGTGTTATTGTGACTGGCCTCACCTGGCGATACTGCTGCAGCATCACAGCATGCCCTGCACCTAGCTATGTTACACCTTCACCCTCTCTCTTGCCATGACTTGATGTTCAAGTGATGACCCTGTACTCACCTGCAGATGCTCCAGTGGTTTCTTTTGAGCTGGATGTGACGGTAGTGGCATGTCTTCCATGGGGCTCCTTCTTCCCTACACCCCACCCCTTTTGACTTGGGTGATGTTGCCATTGTTGGGACTTCAGAGGTGTTTGTCACATGACGTGTCCCATGGTGTTAGGCTAAGGCTGGTATCCTTTCAGGATCCTCTCTCTCTTTTCCAGCTCATGTAAGGCTCAGAAATAAGGTTAACCAAAACTGATAAGATGAACTCAAAATGGCTTGGACTGGCGACCAGGCAGGGTGCCAATGTCTGCTGCCCTAAGCCTCTTCTCTTTTCTTGGGTTGTGAGTTGCTTTGGACTCTACGTCCCCTCACTCTTTTTATCTGGTCTCTTCAGCCTCCAGGAAGGTGCCCCTCTTCAAGCAGACATTCTTAATGTGGGTGCTAGACCATGCATTGCTCCACCTTGGGGAGACTATGTTTCCACGGGGCCTGTGTTCCTGCCCAGTCACTGGCAGGCAACTACTTGCCCACAGGTTTCTCTGGTGGGACTGTGCAGTGTCAGCATGGTTTTGGAGAGCCTTTCCCCAGTTACCCCATGTGGGTGGTTCCTGGGTACCTGTAGCTGGAACAGATGAGTTAGTGCCCTCCCACAGGTGAAACCCTGTGAGGGCTGTGTTCCTGCTGTGCCAATACTTGGACATGGCTCAGTGCTTCCTGTGGCAGGGCCTGTGTCTAGTGTCTCCCCATCAAGTCTGGTGGACATGGGGATCCCAGCATCTCTCTTGTCTGCCCCAAGTGGGGTGTAGCTAGCTCCATAGCTGCCACTGGGAATGCAGCTGGCTGGCTATCGCCTGCCAAATGCCCAGTCTGCACCCCGTTCTGGTTGTTCTGCAGCAGGGGGAGTATTCTGGGTTCTGCTTGGGCTGTGAACAGCTGGGTCCATCCCTAGTCCATCTGCTGCTGTTCCCCCCTGCTCCCATCTGCCATGTGTTTTTGGTCCTGGGGCTCTGGGCCAATAGGGAGCACACTTCCGGCCAGCGTGGTGCTGGCATGGCCACATGGGCTCCACGCATCTGTGCTGCTGACAGGTAAGCCGGGTGGGGAACTGTTACAATTATATTAAGATGCAGTCTAACATGGAGGAAGGCACTACAAGCAGGAATGCTGTTGTTAAGGGATTTGAGGACTGGTTAGAATGTGAGATTTTGTGAAAGAACTTTTGGCACTGTACTCTTGCCGAGTTATAGTTTGGGACATGGCTAGCCTTTGGAATAGTGAAAGTGCCTACGGGCACCTTGCCAAGTAGTGGGTAACTTGAAAAGACCGTGGTAAGCAGGCTCACAAACAGTTAAAGAGGGCAGGCTTAATTGTCTGCAACAGGGAATTGTCTAGGGCAACGAAGAGAGAGGTTGAGTATAATGATGCATTAAAGATTCAAATAGTGTATCTGGAGAAGTCTGTGAAAGAGGTTGCTAGGAGTCAAGACCTAGAAATCAAATGTTTGAAGAACCAGATTAGTGCTTTGCAAGCGAATTCATGGAAAGATGCTAGCCATATAGTTGAATTGGAAGGAAGAATCTGACAGTTTGAGAAGGAGATCCATTGTACTGAGAGAGAAAAAAGATAAGTGGTATAATAAAGCCCTAGATTTGCAGGTTGCTTTTTGGGTACTCAAGAGTGAGATGGTTAATATGCCTGAAGCCACCCATCGTGCTTGCAGAAAAGTGATGAAGGATTTGGAAATTAAGCTTTCTGTAGCTAGGGGGATGGTTGCCATATATGAAAAGGGACATGGTGCTGGAGACACAAGTGAAGTGAGTTCAGATATTGAGAGTGGATCAAGTGGTAGCTCATCTGTCCACTGTGATAAAAATAATGAGGCTCAAGAGCCTTTGTTACCTTTGAAGCCAGTTAAGACTTTGTCTCCAGAGGGCAGTCCTAGAGAGCTACCATCTGCCCTTATGGTGCCCTTTGGAACGAAGGAGGTTACCAGGCCAGGTACCAGAGGAGTGGAGACGGTTCAGATGACCACCCCATTTACAACAGCTTCGTGCAGTTGGTAAGAGGATAGGGCCCCTTGAGAGAGACAATGACAAGCAGGCTTAGAGATGTGACTCCCACTGATGTCGCTAACCTCTACACAGTAGTAGATGTGTGATTACTTTGATGCAGGACTGTATGAAATCAAAGGCCCTGGCCTCTGCCCCTGCACTCCCTCCATACCTCACCCAGCCATGCCCCCTTGGGCCCAGGTCCCTCCCCTCCCCCACCCCCACCCCACACAGCACATGGGGAGGTGGAAGACAGTGCAACACTTTATTGAGAGCATGGGCCTCTTACATGCCGAGGAATGTGTCAATACCAGCAGCAATTCCCTCTTCAGCTGTGGGGAGCAGGGATGTGTAGCACAGCCACAAGTAGCCCTTCAAGCTGTGGCAGAGGTTGTGGGGCAAGGTGGGTTTGCCCGCCGCACCGTTGAAGCTCAGGGTCCCTTGCCAGGTGCACTCAGGCCACCATGGACATCAGCACCAGCAGGGTGTAGTGGGTCAGGCACCCCTCAGTCTTCTCAAACAGTTCCTTGCGCTGTGGTCGGGATACAGCAGGGGCACACTCAGGGCTTAGCACTAGTGCACTGTGGGGAAGGAGTGAGGGGGGGGGACTGGCCCAGGGGTGCCTCCCCCAAAAGGTCCCTTGCAGAGAAGACAGGGGCACCGGCATCTCCTCATCGCAGTCATCCAGGAGCCCCATGCTTCTCCAAGCCCAGGTGCTGTGAGCTTGGCAACAGCACAAGAGACAGGAAGGAGACCAAGGGAAATGTGGGACCCTTGCAGAATGGGATGGGACAGCTGATAAAAGTCAGGAGAAAGTTGAACTCTTTAATGAATACTTTGCGTCAGTGTTCCTGTATACAAATGGTGGTCATCCATCTATGTCAAAGACTACACCATGAGCTCTTGATTCTGTGGATTTAATTGGCTTGCAGAATCAAGATTTGAGGGTTGCCGAATTAATGGGAAAAGGAAATGATGGTCCATGGTGTATATGGCAAGAACCATCTGGCCTAGTTCTCACCAAAAAGGAGAAGATGCGCCTCCTGTATGGCTAGTCCCAGGCCTTGTGAGAACTGAGTTGATTGCTTTGGCCCATGAAGAGGGACACCCAGACATTGATAGAACCATAGCCTGTGTGGAGGCAGCAGGCTGGTAGCCTTCGATGAGTTGAGACACTGAAAATTCTGTACAGAATTGTCTCCCATGTGTTTTAAGTAATCCCAATAATAGGATTATTAAAGGCCCTTTAAAGCATCAGAGAATAGAGGGATCCTGGACTCAAATACAGATGGACTTTATAGAACTATTACCCAGAACTGCATGTGGAAACCAGTACTGCTTAGTTGTAAATGACCATTTTACAAAGTTGGTCAAGGGTAGTTCCCACCAAAAATAATATGGCATATACAACCGCTAAAGTGTTGGTTGATCATACCTTCTCAAGGTGGGGAAAACCTAAGATTATTGATTCAGACCAGGGACCACACTGTACAGCAGCTGTCACCTAGGAAATTTGCCATGCATTTAATATACATCAATGATTTTGTACTGAAGGATATTCCAAGTCTTCTGGAATTGTAGAATGTACCAACAGAACCCTAAAGACAACCTTGAGGAAAGTTGAGAACCCCCAAGGAAAAGACTAGGGCATTAAACTCCCACTGATTTTAATGACACTAAGAGGCACAGTGGCGTCTCATGATCTAACCCCTCATGTCATGACACCATGACTAGATGACAAATGAGAATGCCTAAACAGCAGTGGTCAGAAGGTGACCTGCCTAATGACTTACAATCATGTGTAATATCTGATAATTCAATTTAAAAATAGTATGTGCAATCAAGAAAATCAGTTTACAGAACACAAAGTCTCTGGGAATCAGTGTCATATGGATGAGCAGCAGCAGCACTGTCATCACCTGTCCAAACTAATTGAATAGGAAGTAGGAGATCACATCCTAAATTGAGCCACTTTTGAAAGAAAACATGCATTGTCACCAGTATGGCTGAGACCAGTATGAGCAGTGAACAACATCAGTCCAACCGTCTATCAAGTGCAAGTGAAAGCAAATAAAAAGTGAAAATTAAAGTGGTTTTAGTTGTCACAACTGAAACTGTTGCAAGGTGATAAACAAGATATAAATCAGTGTGGAATTGTTTGATTGGTAATCATTGTTGAGAATATTCTGTTTCCTTTCAGGGACAGATCCAATATGGTGCACTATAAGAATCACTGTACTACAAGGAGTGTTTGTGCTGATGCTGATCAAAATGGTGTCACTAAGAATATTGGGAGATGGTGTTGGGTATTGATTCCATCTATGATCCAACAAAAGGGAAACTTACCTGATTCTGAGGTCGTTTTGGTACAACAGCATTTGAAAGGTGTCTTGCATCTATTGGGTTTTGTTGTTTGGGCTGTAAGTCCTTGAAGTACTATCTTAACCAAGGATTTAAACATGGACAATTATGGTGTACCTTATGTGAACATCTCTACGAATACTAACCTCATTGTGGAGTGCAAAGTAACCCAGATACCAGATCTTGAGAATTTGCACATGCAATTATGAATGCCAAGCAATGGTAAGAACTAAACAGTTATGTTTCCGCAGGATTGCACTGGACACAGTATTTGCACTTTCAATCTTACCCCCACAGCCTATGGCATCATTGTTTGCTGAGACGAGGTACACACCTTTGCACAAAAAAAGTGTCTATTTTTAAATTTCCGGGTATTATGCCATCACTTGCAGGTCCTTGTTATCAGCACTTTAATTGGCGTGTAGCTGTACACGTCTTTGTAGGTGATGAAATTAATATCTTTGTGCAATATGGATCTGTCTTGTACTTATCTTTCACTACAGATAATAATAGCTACACTATGCAGTGTATGGGCCCTGATGCAATTACAGCTCCTTTGCACTTTAACTGCACAAATCCAGCTATAGCTTCTACAAATAAGACATGGATTAATCAGACATATGGACACTACAATCAAGATGAGGAGAACATCACTTGGGAGTATGGGATCAGCCATCATCAAAATCAGATTGAACTCAGGGTTGTTGAAAGGCTATTGGAATGTTGGGTCTTAGAGAGATATTTTTGTTAAATGTGATCTCTGTCCCACATATTTACCTATCAGGACCTATTTGCATTAAACACGATAAGTCCTATCCCATAGTTATTGAGCCAAGAAGTATTAGTTGAAAATTGATTATTGCACTTGATAAAATGGATATTTCAAGCATTAATGGTAATTGCACTTTATATATTGTACCTTTAAAATCAGGTTGGAAACTGGCAGCAGAAAATTCTTAGAAGCACAACACTTTAGAAGGAGAAGAGACTGCTCAGGTGTTTTATGAGGTGTTGCCACTGGAATAGGTGCAATAATAAATAGATACGGAGGTAATCCAAAATAAAATATGAGCAATTACCAGTCAGGTGTGTGAACTTGACTAACAGATTAGTGGCTCATTAATTGTATTAGCATTACAGTTGTGGTTGATATCAGACTTACTTCTGCAGTGGGAGAAAATAATAGAACAAGACATTATGATCGTTTTCAACACCCTCAAACAGAAGCAAATAAACAGTGGGTTTACTTTAAGCTGTATATCTGGACCTATCTTATTCTGAGTGAAATCATTCAGCAAAGTTATAATCATCAAATTGCTTCTGAATTTAAGAAAATTATATGGAATATGTCCTCTCCTGTAGAAAGAAATTTAAGAAATTGGTGAATGCTAACTTACTTTGATTACAATCCTGTATATAATATGATCATTGCTGATATTGTAACTATTATACCAAACAGACTAGACAAAATATTCCCTATTGTCCCAGTTGGCTATGGGTGAATAATACATTAGTATATCTGGCATTGACCAGAAGGTAGGGAATGAAAATAAATAATCAGTGGAAGGCAGTCAATTCCAGTGGTTGCGCTTTCAAACTTCAGTTAGGTCTCAAATGTCCCAATCGTGCCCTAGACCAGGGGGCCAGGGAGCAAAATATGTTCCATGGGTCAGATTTGGCCCACCAGGCCATTTTAGGGACCCCACAGGCCAGATAAAAATTTAGAAAATTAATTTATCTGCCCCAGCTGCCTGTCAAAGATGACAAGGCACCAGCAGCAGTAGAACCCGGGGGGAGCTGGCGGTAGGACACAGCAGCTGCAAGGCCTGCCCACCTCACCCCAGCCCCCAGCCTGGACCCTAGGGCTGTTACCCACTTCCATGTGGTGCTGGAGTGGCTGGTGGGGGGGCAAGTGGCAGCAAGTGGGTACACAAGTGTACAGTGACAGCTGTGTGGGAGTGTGAGGCCCAGACTGGCAGGACCTCTATGGAGCCAGGCTGGCTCCCCCATCTCCCTGTTGGCACAGCCCCACTCCATACAACCCCTGCCAGCCTGGGCACCGTGCTCCTGCTGCCCTGCCCTGGGCCCCTGATGGCACTGGCCCTGGCACACTGGTGTGGGCCCTGCACTCCTGCATAGCTGTCATTGTGCTCCCACGTGCCTGGTTGCTACTGCTTACCCCACACCTGCCACTGCTATTTCCCCACTTTCCTGCTTGCCACCGCTGCTTCTCCCCACACCCTACCATACCCACACCCACACTCACACTGCCATACGCACAACCCACACACACCCTCTCACACACTCCAGCCACCCTCCCCCACACATATTTCCCCCACAAACCCCATAGCTCCCACATATCCACACACACACCCACATGCTCCCTCATCACACATGCACACCCCCACCTATCCACCCCCACAAACCCACACACCCACACCCTCCTCCACACCCCACATACCCACACACCCACAGCTCCCCACAAACCTATACCCCCCCCTACCTCCCCCACAATATACAAGAGTAAGACTTCATTTTAAGCTATTATACAATCACTTGTATGTACACTTCACAAACGCATGTAAATCAGGACAAAAATATTTTTTTAAATCAAATTAATGAATGTTGTAGTAGATATTTGATTTTTAGAATATAATTTGGTATTTTTCTGGTTCCAAGATGGCAAGCCCCTTCGCTGAAAGGAGTAGTTCTGGGGGCAAGGAAAGAGACTTCTGGTGGCAAAGGTCAGGGGTTAGGGAGAATGACTTACGACACCAAGATGGTGACGAGGGGGCAGGGCACCTGTCAAGAGGCAGGACTACCTTTGCAGCCCTTAACAGCTTGTTAAACTCAGTTAGTGGCCCTCCAGCTGAAATAATTCCCTACCCCCTCCTAGACCTCGCAGACTTGTGTCTTAATAATGAATATAGTAGATATGATTTTTCTATAGTGCCTTTTACCTACCATAACACGTGTTATCAAAGATATTGGTTACAAGTGTTTATCTGTTGCAACAGTTTATTCCTACGTAATTATAAATGACTGTTTGTATTATTTGATAGAATATCATAATAGGACACTTTGTGTTTGCAATGTTTTCTATGTTAAAGGTTGTGATTTTGATTTTGTCATTCCTAAGGATTTGTTGATAGAAATTAATATGAAATTTGAAACATTTAATAACATTACACATGTACCCATAGGAATAAATCTGGAACTAACCAAGCAATTATTAGTTCAACCAAAGTTATAACAGTTACTTATTATTAAGGTTAGGAAGGCTAAAGAAACTATGGTGGAAGTATTCCACAGTGGAGAGAAAATAGTTCAAATTCTCCATAAGATTCAGGAGACGGGAAAGCATTGTATGTGGGAAACATTCGCCCGTGGTGTCCTAGATTTAATGTTGCATCCAATCATGATATTATGTATGCAGGTGTGTCTGATGTTGTGCATGTCTGGGGTTGTTTGTATAATGAAGCTCCTTTATGTTAAAATGAAGATTATGTCAAAGGCAAAGTTACACACGCATGACAGGGCTTGGAAAGCTTTTTTAGCACTCCAGTCCTAATGGTACCAGAGGTGGTAGCACCCCAAGGGCTTTGTGTGCCCCACTGACTGGCCATGACTACCACCACTTTCTTTGAGACCTAGTATGAGAGCCCCCATTCCCAAAGCTGTTCCCTATCAGTCACAAAGGACTTACCAGTTGACACACATGGATGTAGCCATGCCTCAGCTTACACAAAACGTGGCTTGCAGTGCCTCCAGCTTTTTCAAGGGGGATGCAAGTGATGCCCTAGTTTAGCTGCCTGTTTATGCAAAAGTATGGTTGGTGTCCATCAGTCCAAGGTGTTGCCTCCAAGTGGCAGGGCCCTGGGCACTGGGAGAATGATGGGCAGGGTTGCTGGGAGAGAAAGTGACAGAAAAAGCACATAGGATGATGATAAGATGGCGTAGTGGGGTGCTGGCTTGGATGGCTGGCTGGTTCTTTCCGAGGTTGGTGGCCTCTGAGCTGTCTTGTTCTGAGTGCTTATAAGTCATCTTCTCAGGGAACCTAAAGCAGAGGAGGGATTCCCCAGTATCCTCCTGGAGTTATGCATGGGTCACAGCTTAAGCTACAGGGTCATCACAGTCCTTCTGTTTGGCTTCACTGCTTTCACTGAATGGTTCTGCGTCCACCCCAGAGTAGCAACAAATGACTCTGTGAAGTCATCTCCAGCCAGTATGTGCAACAGCACCTCATAGTGAGAACATGTCACCTGGCAGGCAGTAGAAAGTTGTTTGGCATCATAGGCTCTTTGGTCAGCCATCTCTGCCATGATCTGCTCATATATAGCCTGGTTTCAGTGCTCTTCCTAAGGGAATCCTGGGTGCTCTGCAAACCCTACATGGAGATCTGTGCCCTCTGCTTACCTCCAGGTGGTGGAGCATTTTCCAGATGCAGAAATTTTGAGTGCAGGTAATGTGGTGTGGTGTGACAGGCAAGCGAGTGCATGAGAGTGAACTGCACTCGAAGTCAAGTCCCTGAGTTGGTAGCAGTGGCATACCGATTGGGGGCGGGGACAGTGGGGGGCCATTCCTCCTGGGTGCTGACTGTGGACGAGGGAGTGTGGGGGACAACGCAAATGCAAGTATCGACCCCCGGGCATGCCATTATGCCTACCTTCAAAAAGGTAAGGTTACATGGGGCATAGACAGTGACATAGGGCAGTAGAGTTAGGAGCGAGTCTCAGAGGGGGCACGTGTGATAGTGCAGAAGAGAGCTGTGGGATGCCAGCTCCCTACTGTGTTTTGGGTACAAACCAACATGAAGTGCATCCCAGTGAAGTGCTTCGAAGTTGTTCCTGTTTCATCTATGGTCATGTTTATAGTTTGGGCCATTTTGCAGCACCCCAGGAGTGTCTCATCTGGCCTATCAGTTTTTTTAGTACTTTAAAGGTATTTGGAATTGTATGCATGTTAAAGTCTGCTGATGTTCTCATTTACTGGTATGTTTCCTGTGACTATCCCTTTATTTCCTGTGCCTCATATGAACAACATATATTCAGGCTATATAAGATTAATTAAATTCAAACTAAGCCAATTTAAAATTAGGTCTCTGTCCTCTGATCTTCCATACAGATAAGAAAGCTCAGAGTTTTTTTCTCTGTATAATGGGGTCAACTGCCACCAGTTAAGTTTCATCATTCATTCTCCTGATTCATCCTTGCTTGATTAAAAAAAAACAAAACAACTTTAGCAGTGATATCAATAGCAAGAAAGCTTAAAAACATTGGGACTCCATCCTGTGGCATAGCAAATTACAAAGTATTTCAAAATCTTTTAAGTTGGTTGTAGTTGCTCTATTGCAATGCCTATGTAACTTGGAAAGCTTTTGAACATCATCATGTTGCATTTAATGCAATGATATAACCCTGGGGACATCTTTTGGTTTTTCTTTATATTTTTGTGACCTTTGTGACCTGGGAGTAAGCATATAAAGAGGTCTCCCGCTAAACATAGGAGAAGAGAGTTATAGCCGGGGGGGGGGGGGGGGGGGGGGGAGAGAAAAAAA
>NW_017729016.1:11325689-11326752 GCF_001723915.1 Gavialis gangeticus
GGGGGGGGGGGGGGGGGGGGGGGGGGGGGGGGGGGCATGAGAGAGAATCTGATAGCTGCGCAAACACATAAAATGAGATTCTACTCTAAAGCATACCCCTAAAATATCATCTGTTTGTTCAACTGATCAAATTCTTCTGTGCTTAGCGTCATTACTCTATTATATACTCTATAATTCCTTACTTTAGTGATAAAATGTATTTTACTATGGTTTTTGGCACAGTAGAAAACAAGTATAGAAATATGTAATATTGCATATGTTATAGAATAGTGGAACCATCAGCTGGTACTTGTTGTACAAAGATGTTAGTTAAATAAACTTTGTTAGTGGACAGAGCTTTATCCTTAAAAGCAGGTAAATAGTCTAAATTTAGTTGGATTACAGAATCACAAAATTGCTTTTTGTTCATCCCAAAATGAGAGTCTTTTCCACTTAGTTGCACAGAATAACAGAATTATTTCTAGCATGAAACAACATATTCTTTATACCTGTAGAGCAAGGTTTTTATATGTTCGACTGTAACCAGGTCATGCTCCAGGGGCAGTGATGATGCCCCCTGGTGACCACACAACCATCAGCAGAATTGAGCAGCCCTGCTTTGCCTGCCCCCAGCCATTTCACACTCTTCCTGCCCCCACCCTGCTCTGGCACCACGTGGCTGTATTGCCGGATGGGGGAACACGGGGCCATGCCCGTACACGCATGTGTGTGCAGGCAGGGGCAGAGTGTGTGTGTGTGGGTGCGAGTTCCTAGTACCACATGCACCCACACCCTCCCTCACACTGCCATACATACAGACCCCCACACCCCCTCATACACCTCAGCCACCCTGCCCTCATTAACCCCATACCCACCCACACCCCACATACTCACACACCCACAGCCCCCCACTAATCTATACACCCTCCCCCCCCGTGATATACAAAAGTAAGACTTCATTTTAAGCTATTGTGCACTACACAAACACATGCAAATCAGGGCAAAACTATTTTTGAAATCAAATTAATGAATGCTGCAGATGTTTGATTTGTAGAATATAATTTGGTATTTTTCTGGTTCCGAG
>NW_017729016.1:11331752-11338868 GCF_001723915.1 Gavialis gangeticus
GGTTTTTTGTTGTTCTCCCGCCCTGGCGGGGGGTCGGGCTAGAAGATCTACTAGGTCCCTTCCGACCCTTAATCTATGAATCTATGAATCTATGAATCTATGATTCACCAGACAAACCCAGAGGGCATTTGTACACATGCTTTCTGCTACAGTGCTGGGTGCTTTTAAAAGCCCCTGGAGCTGCGATGTATGCAGCTGTGTAAGTGGTGAAATGGGCTTTGCCACTGAGAAAATGATGGCAGCACTTTTGAACTAAACCACATCAGAGGTGTTTTAGTTCAAAGGCACACCGCCACCATTTTCTACGCACTGATGTACATTTCACCACTTATACAACTACATGTGATGTAGCACAGTGTACATCAGCTCACAAGCAAAGCAGACTCAATTAATCAAGTCTGCTCTGCTGTGCCAGATCTCCAGTGCATCCCAGCACAAAAATGTATGTGTATATATGTCCTAAAATTTCTAATAGGACACCATTGGTTCAAAAACATACTGACCTGTTGTGGCCTTTCCGAGGTCTTTGCAACAGAAGATTTCCTCTGTTATTTTCCTGTAGTTAAAAATTGAGTGAAAGCTAAAACTGGCATTTTCCCAAGGAGTGCCGTGAGTCTAATGAGGGGTGTCTTGGGTCAAAAATGGTTGAGAACCACTGGCCTACAAGCATAGCAGGTAATGTATTTTAACATGTAAGCAGGTAATGACAAATAATTTAAGAACTGCCAGCTATCCCTCACATCCCCACATACTCACACACCCACAGCCCCCCACTAATCTATACACCCTCCCCCCCCGTGATATACAAAAGTAAGACTTCATTTTAAGCTATTGTGCACTACACAAACACATGCAAATCAGGGCAAAACTATTTTTGAAATCAAATTAATGAATGCTGCAGATGTTTGATTTGTAGAATATAATTTGGTATTTTTCTGGTTCCGAGATGGCAAAAATCACTTGCTGAAACTAGTACTTCTGGGGGCAAGGGGAGGGACTTTGGGTTGCAAAGGTCAGGGGTGAGGGGGTGGGACTTCCAGTCACAAGATGGTGACCAGGAGGCGGGGCACCTGTCAAGGGGCGGGGCTACCCATGCGGCCCTAGGCAGCTTGCCAAAACTTGGTTAGTGGCTCTCTGCCTGAAATAATTGCCCACCCCTGCATTATACACATACACCTGTCTGGCCAGTTGACTCAGCCGCCATCACAGGTGTGTTCATTCTGAGCCCGAGGACCCGTCTGCTCAGCTGTTAGCCCTCGAGTAGCCTGGCTCTCTGTCTCTTATATCTGCTTCTGCTGGCTTTTGGCTACACTTCAGCTAGTAAGTAGCTAGGTCCTTAGCTTCTAGCTTTCCCTGAGACAGCTCACCCTGCTGCAGTTTCCTTCTGGCTCCCTGTTACATGAACATCCATCCAGATTCCAGGATGAGGCAGAAAGACATATATATAAAGTGACTTTTCCTCATCCACTATCAACAAGTCTAAAAGAGAAATAAGACTCATGACCAATGAATCAATAAGGGGCCCTCCAGAGGTTCAGGCAAAGGCATGCATGGTAGGAGGCATGATTGTGGGATCCAGCATCAGATCCAATCGTGCCTTATTGCTGATGCAGGGGAAGCCCAGGATTGCCATCCTGGTGCAGGTGGAGCTGGGTTCCCCCTGGAACAGGCAAGTAGCAAGCTCCCACAGCTGTGAGTCCTGCAGCTGATGGGACTCACGGCTGTAGAAGTGCCCCACACATTGGGAGGGGCTCCCAGCTGTGGGGGCATAGCTACCTTGCTATACATGCAAATTAAAGTTGGATAGAAACCAGTTTTAAAGTTGTTACACATTTTCTATCCCTAACTTTGTATCTGAATGGACATTTTATGGTGTCATAGTTACTTTGTAGGGCTGTGCAAAGCTTCGGTAGCCAATTAGATTTGGAGGAGATTCTGCCCAATTCAGTGACTGAATCTCCAAATCCAAATCAAATCGGGACACCCATTAAAAGGTCTGAATCAATTCAGAAGCCTCCAAATCAATTCTGAAAAAATTTGGAAAGATTCAGTGACTCTGAAGGCAGGCTTGCAGGAAACAGGAACTGAGAAGAGAGACGAGGAGGAGGAGGGGAAAGACTCTTCCGATATTGACATCCGTAGCTGGTCAGTGACTATGATCTTTCCAGGAGTTCCCTTCCAATTGCAGTGCTCTGGGGGAGGGACGTAGAAACAACGTATAAGGCTGCATATGAAGTGATCTGTGCCTTTTGTGAGCTGTCTCTCGGCCCAGCAGCATCTGAAAGGCTCTAGCTTGCTATCTAGTCTCTTGGTACTTAGCTAGTCTCTCTTCTTCTGTATTTTCCCTGACAGTGTGTCATCACTGCTCAGGAAAACACAACATATAATTACAGACATGTGCATTTTGCAGCGCACCAAACATTACAAAGCGTGCTGGAAAGGCAGGTCTTCTGGCAGGGGAGGGAGAGGGGCAGAAGGAGAGCTGCAAGTCTCCCCTGTTCCCCCCTCCCCCCCACAAACAGACGCACCCTCTTTCCTGGCAGCAGTAAGTCTTCTGCTGCTAGTGGAAGCAAGGAGGTGGGAGCAGTGTCTGCACCTGCACCACCTCCACTAACACCAGTAATAACCACAAGCACCAGCATGACAGTCTCCACCCTAATTTCAGTTCCCAGCATGAGCCTTCCAGTGCCAGAGGAGGAGCTGGATCTGGAAGCAGAGGAGATGAGGGCCATAGCAAAGGAAATTCTGGGGAAGGAGGGGGAATCTGAGTTTGTGCTCCACACCCCTCAAAGTTCCCCTAGATGCAGGTCTCCTTCTCTGGAAGGCACTTCGGAGGAGGTTGTGGGGGCAAGTGGCTCAGCTCCTCCTGTTGTTGTGCCTCTGCCTGGTGAGGAGGGGGATAAAGCAGGATCCCTGCCCTCAACCCAGAAGCAGGTGGGTAGTGTAGTGTGGGATCATTTTGAGGTGGCAGATGATCCCAGGTGTGGTACCTGCCAAAAGCAGATCAGCCAGGGTAAGGATGAGAAACACTTTGACACCACGACAATGCTGCTGCATCTCAGGAGGCAATACCCCCTTGCCCTTGTTCCTCCTCAGCCTGGTACCAGTAGGAATGTGCCCAAAAAGAAGTACCCCTCTTGCTCCAAAGCCCCTGTCCCCAATAAGCAGAGGCAGGCCACCCTGGACGAGTGGGGGAAAGGTGGAGACAAAGGGGTGCATGTTCCCAAGGTGAGCGAGGTCACCCAGAGCATTGGGCAGATGCTTGTTCTGGATGGCCAGCCTTCTCCTTTGTTAAGCATCCAGGGTTCAGGAAGCTCATGGCACTCGTGGCCCCATCCTTCCAAGAGCCTGCACACACCACCTTTAGCAGGACAGTGGTACCCTCCCTGTATGAGGTATGCAGGAAATACTTGAGGGAGGAGCTGCAGAAACAGGGCCACAGGTAGCCTTGCACTTCACCTCAGACATCTAGAGCAGCCGGGGTGGAGCTCATGCCTACTTCTACCTCACAGGGCACTGGTATGATCAGTCAGGGCACCAGTGGGCTCTCCTTCAAGCAGAGATGATGGATGAGTCCCTCACAGCAAGGGAGATCATGGTGGCCATGAACCGCATGGTGCAGGGGTGGCTTGTTGGGCAGGGTGAGCTCACCCACAGGTTCGTGGTCACTGACAACAGGGTCAATATGGTCAAGGCAGTGTGTTATGCCAACTTTGTTGGCATCCACTGTGTGGCATTGTAACAGGAGGGGCCTTCTAGGGTCGCCATGCTCTCCCCTAGTTGCCCTCTGTACTGTGCCAAGCTGCCTAAAAGCACCCTTGAATCTCACCTGCCATGTCTTTGGTCTTATATATATTAAAGGGAGGCTGCCTTTCATCCTCTTGGCCACGGTTCTCCTGCTATCACTAGTCCCGTTTCTGTAATGGGTGTTCTGTGCACCCCAGCCTTATGGGCTATGTGTGGCTCCAACCACCCCTGTACCATGCCCCAAGCCTCGCAGATGTACCAGACGTTCTTCAGTCTTACTCGATACTTCACTGTCACTTGGGCCCTCCGCAGCCTTGTCTCGATCAGCGCCTCACTGACGCTTTCTTCCTTCACAGCCTTCTCACTCGGCACCTCTCTGGCACTCAGGTTCTCTCTTGTCTCCCTCTACCGTGCCCCACTGGGCGGTCGGGCTCTCCACAGCCCTATCTCACCCTGCACCTCACTGGGTGCTTGGGTTCTCTACAGCCTTATCTCGCACTCGCACTGCGCCTCTCTGGGCGCTCGGGTTCTCTGCGACCTTGTCTCTCTCTGCCTTACTAGGCACTCGGGGTCAGCACTCTCCCCATACTATGCCTACCCTGGCACTTGGAGTTGGCACCCTCCCAATACTGCGCTTTTTTGGCACTCGGGGTCGGCACACTCTTAATGCTGTACCCCTTCTGGCGCTCAGGGTCGGCACACTCCCAATGTCGCCTTTTTTTGGCTTTCATCAGTCCTTGCCCCCTCTCTGGGGCTGGGGTTCCCACTCTGCCATGAGTCCCCTCTGAGGCCTCCTCCAATCCCTAATAGCCTCACCCAAACCTCCGGTGAAAAATAGCAAACAAAACACAAGCCCCTGGGCTATAACATCAATCTCAGCCATCTGGCTCCAACCTTCTTCTTGCCACACCAGAGTTGCTTCATCTGTCCCCAGTCTCAGGCCCTACCTGCAGTTCGGCCTCTACTCATTACTCGCACCAGCAGAGTTCCTTCCTCCTTAGCTGCCCTGTCCCTGTCTGGCCTCCGGCCTGAGGTTTAAATGGGAGCCCGGCCCTGCCCCGTCTAGACAGCTGACCGCTGGCGGGTGTGGGTCACTGGCTCCCTCTAGTTGCCCCAGCAATCAGCACCTGAGGAATTATCCTGGCTCTCCAAGTAGCGGGCGCCTTAGTGCCCTGCTACACACCTCTCCCTTAAAGATTCAAACTCACCAGGCTGGGTCTCATTTCTTATCTGCCACACATCCTTTGTCTTCATTCTCTCAGGTCTTGGCTCTTGTTCGACCATTCAGACGCGCAGGAGCAGAGGTTTTAAGGTGCCTCCTACCCGCCTTTTACCCAAGGGGCACCATGTGGGATTTTATGGGATTTGCCCCGCCACAGGCAGTCCCCCCACTCTAGCCAACCTTGGTAGGTTGCGCTGTCTGTTGGTCAAGCTCCAGCCTACCTCTCGGGGTTCTTTCTCCCTCTCACTTCTGGCCCTTCTACGTTCCATCCTCGTACACCCTGGTCTCTTTCTCTGGGCAAATTGTATGATCTCTTGCCTCTCTCTAACTCCCTGGAGATGTTGAAGCCTTCCCCAGATCTCCTACTGTCTACCCAGTGCTTTCTGGGTGTACTTTTCTCTCCAAAACTCCACTTTTCCCTGGCCAGTGAGTCTCCCTCCAGGTCCTTTATTGATTTTCACATAGGCTACTCCAACTTTTTCTTCAGTGATATTTCTTAGTGTCCACCACCTGATCTGATCTGTGGTCTTTTCTCAAGCTCTTGTCCCCTTTTTGGTGGTCGTTTCCTCCTCCTCATCTCCTGCCCCTGGGCACAACTCCTTTTGCTGGGCTCAACTGGGACCCCTTTTGCCGGGTCTGTCTTGGACTCTTGTTGCCATAGGCCCCGGGCCGTTTGCATCTTGTCTTGGCCCATCGAGCAGGAGGTCTCCCTTCCTGGGGAAACCTGTTCTTCCTTCCCTGTCATTCCTACATCTCCTAAGTCGGCCACCCCTAGCTGCCCTTGGCTGGGTGCTGCACTTCCTCCCTTGCCTTGCAGTAGGAATAGTTCCCTCAGCTGTTGCCTTAGCTGGCTCATTTCTTGCATATGGTGACTCTGCCACTGGCCCCATCTCTGGTCCCAGTATTCTAGGAGGGCTGGTAGGTTTCTCCCCTATGGCGCTCTCCTCCATGGTACTTCTCCCCAGCTGCCCTGGTCCAGCTTCCTCCTTAGGACCCTCTGAACCCCGGTCCCCAGGGAACTCCTCTGGCTCAAAACATTTTATAATCCTAGACTAGGTGTTCTCTAGTTGTGCCTCTACTTCCTTAAGTTCTTCCCTCTCAAGGTATTCAGATTTAGCTGCCACCACATAGTCTGCTAGTTGAGTTTCAAGAACCTCTAGCCTTTCCCATAAGGTTTCAAGGGACTGCACTTGTGCCAGCAGTTGTTCTTTTTCTCCCTCCACCCTCTGTAGCTAGGTGCGTATCTCATCGTTCTCTCTCTTTCTGGCTTTGAGATCTCCTTCCAGGGATAGCCTTTGTTCGTACAATGTCTTAACTTGCGTGGCAGAGTATTTCATCTTTTCTATCTCCTGCTGGCACACCTTATCTGCCTCTAAGGCCTGTGTATGGCTCTCAAATATCTCATCCTGCATTTCTTTTATAAGGTCCTTTGCTTGTATGCTCTTCTCTTTCCAGCTCTCTAGTTCCTCTTGTAATTCCCCTATTTGTTCTTCCTGGCTATAGACTTCTTTTTGGAGCATTCCTAGCCCTTGTTGCTTCTAGTTCCCATAGCAGCTCCGTCTGTTCTCCTGCCTGCTTCGTGCCAGCTTCCCACAGCCTAGCCTCTGCTCATTCTTTCAGGACCGTTGCTACTTCCAGTTCCCATTCTAGCTTGATCACCTCATCTTCCAGTTGGCCAGTAAAGTTGCCAGGTCTCTGACCTCCTCTGTTTCTTGCCTGCATAGTCATTATTCCGACCGTACCTTCCTGGGTCAGCCTCAGTCTTACTTCTGAAGATTCTGGGCAATGGGTATTCTTCCTTCAGCCCAACCTTACAAGCTGAGGTCCCCCTGCCTTTGTATAGACTCGTCCTTCGTTTTACTTTAGCCCATGGGTTCGTTCTCTCTCCTTACTCGTGCACGGCCAAGCTTTCCCAGCCAAGCTCTCTCCTTACCGTGCCAAGCTGCCTAAAACATCCTCGAATCTCGCCCACCACATCTTTGGTCTTTTATATGCAACCCGGGCAGTACTCCAAGAGGTACCCCCTCTCCAATTGAAGGGATCAAAGCAGGTGCACAAGCACCGTGGGAGGTATAGGGACTCTCCTCCCCCTATAGAGCAGAGCCAGACCACCAATGGGGACTTAACCATATACCTTTTAATACTGG
>NW_017729016.1:11343868-11344759 GCF_001723915.1 Gavialis gangeticus
CACTGTGGGAGGTGTAGGGACTCTCCTCCCCCTATAGAGCAGAGCCAGACCACCAATGGGGACTTAACCATATACCTTTTAATACTGGGAACATAACAGGCATAAATCAGAGGGTATAGTGGACACTACAATGCCCCAAGGGGGCAGTATTCAACGAAAGTTAGACACTTACAATTATTGACAAAAAACAGGGTTAACAAAATATAAAACACAAACAGCAGAACAAACAATACGGGTTGGTGAAATATAAAAAGGCACAAAATGCAAAATGATAAGGAAATATAGGGCCTCTGGTACCTGGAGGCAGAACACAATGGCCCCTTTCCACTGCCATAAGATTTGCTTCTTGTTAGCTCACTCACCCAAAATCACCTCAGCTGAGGCTTGAACCCAAATCTCCCAAGTGGTAGGCAGGAACACTGCCACACAGCCACCACTGGTGGCACTGCTCCAGCTTGCTAGGGGTCTTGACTGTCCCAGAGCCCTGGCCTCACAGATTAGAGGAGCTGGAAGCAGAGCTGAGAACCTCTCAGGTCACTGCTCAGATCCTTGCTGGAGTGGGGGGAGCCTCTCCTGCTGGCTGCAGCCTCTCATAGGGGATCCTGGAGCCCAGTGGGAAGCCTCTCCTGCTGGCTGCACGCCACGCTGCTGAGGGTCTCACTGCTGCTTGCAGGTCCTGCTCTTTCAGGCTTTTCTGGGGCACTGCTCCCGCCCAGCTGGCTCAGCTCTTGCCAGAGCTGCAAAGCTCCTTCCTTGTTGTCCCTCACTGGTCTCTCCTGAGTCATCCCATGCTGCCCATTTTATCCCACTCCAGGTGACCCAAGGGGCTAATCAGGGGACACAGCGGGAGTCTCTGGGGCCTGATTGGTGCGGAACGGGAATCCCAAGTCC
>NW_017729016.1:11349759-11375638 GCF_001723915.1 Gavialis gangeticus
TGCGGAAAGGGAATCCCAAGTTCTCCAATCATCTTTTGCCCTTTCAAAACCCCTGGGCCAGGTCACTGCCAGCTAGCTCATCACATATATAGTAAAGGGAGGCTGCCTTTCATCCTCTTGGCCACAGTTCTCCTGTTACCACTAGTGCTGTTTCTATAATGGGTGTTCTGTGCACCCCGGCCTCACCCAAGGCTCTGGTGAAAAATAGCAAACAAAACACAAGCCCCTGGGCTATAACATCAATCTAAGCCATCTGGCTCCAACCTTCTTCTCGCCACACCAGAGTTATTCTATCTGTCCCCAATCTCAGGCCCTACCTGCAGTTTGGCTTCTACTCATTACTCGCACCAGCAGAGTTCCTTCCTCCTTGGCTGCCAGCAGGGAAATCCCTGCCTGGCCTTTGCCCTGAGGTTTAAATGGGAGTCCGGCCCTGCCCCGTCTAGTCAGCTGACCACTAGCAGGTGTGGGTCACTGGGTCCCACTAGTTGCCCCAGCAGTCAGCACCTGAGGAGTTATCCGAGCTCTCCAAGTAGCGGGCACCTTAATGCCCTGCTACAGGCGTACAAGTTCCACCTCATAGTCTGGGATGCTTTGGAGGGGGACAGGCCTCCTGGTGATGGTGCCATCACTACCACTACCAGCCAGCTCATTTCAAAATGCAGGAAGGTGGCAGGCTACTTCCACCGGAGCATCAAGGGGGACAAGATGCTGCAGGAAAAACAGGCAGAGCTGAGCATCCCACAGCACAAAATCATGCAGGATGTGGAGACTCGGTGGAATTCCACATACCTGATGCTCGAAAGGCTGGTCGAGCAACAGAAGGCCATCCATGAGATGGCCTTGGTCGGGGACATTGGGATCAGTGCCCTCCCCTAACAAAACAATGGGATACCATCTCCCAGATCTTGGTGGTCTTCAAGCCGTTCCTCAAGGCCACCAAGAGCCTCACTGCTGGTGATGCCCTCCTTAGCCAGGTGATCCCCATAGTAAAGGAGCTTGAGAATCAAATGGAGAAGTTCCAAGGATCAGTGTTCCTGGCTGGGGCAAGCTGCTTTCGCCAGAGGTGCAGGCACTGGTGAAGCAGCTGAAGGAGGGCATAAAAAATGGCTGGGTCCATTGCAGTCCAGTATGGTCCACATGCTGGAGGTCATGTGCGACCCAAAGGTGACGTGGAGCATCTGCAGCAGCAGAACCCTCGATCACTGGATGGAGGTGCTAGTGAACACAGTCAGGGAGGCGGAGGCAGGGGGACGTGGAAGAGGGGGATCCACTTTCCCCTGCCAGCACTCCAACCACAAGCCAATCTCTTCCACCACAGCTGCTGCCAATGTGGGCCAAGGGCGTGGCTTCAATGTTGGGGTCCAGAGGCACCAGACCCCACCATCAGGCAGGTAGCATGGAGGCCCTGGTGGCTACCTATCTTGCCAAGGACTTGGAGCCACTGTGCTGTGACCCTTTGGCCTATTGGGCAACCTGCAGCCAGGTGTGGCAGAATCTGGTCACGGTTGCCTGGGAATACCTGTCCTGTCCACCGACCAGTGTTCCAAACGAGAGGGTGTTGCTGGTAATGTTCTGACACCCCACCACACCTCCTTGGATCCTGGTTTGGCGGAGCAGCTGGTGTTCCTGAAGGTGAACCTCCTGCTGCTGGGCTCCCCAAGCTCCACGTGCAGAGGGAATGAGTGCCACCCTCCTCACTCGCACCTATTTGCTTTTTTTATTTGCTACTAGAACCAGTTAATGCCCCATTCAGAGCTAGAGGTGACAGTTGAGTTTATCACCAACCAACAAGGGAAGAACATCTCTCTGCTGAGCTCCTGTGCCAGGAAGAACTTGGAGGTATGATTGGGACTATGGGGAAGGAGGAGGCCCCCGATCTTGGGCATGACCTAAAACTGCACCTTGCCAGGCTAGGGAGGCAGTCCCAGGAAATGCCAGGACTGTGAACCTCCCTGGTGAAAGGCGGGTAGGGGTCACCTGATAACCTCCAGCCACCACACGCACACAGTCCTGGCTGGGGAAAGCCGAGACCTGTGAGATCTTTGAGAGGCCTGAGGCTTACTGATTGCAGTGGAGTTGTGAGGGTGAGAACAGGCAGGCAGCTCAGATCTGACCTGAGGTACCTCCAACGGGTTCGTGCTGGGGCCAGGACCCAAAGGGGGCTTAAAAGGCCAGGGGCCCACCACGAGGAAGGCCCAGAGCAAGAGGCTCGGGATTCTGACTGGCCTAAGGGGGGCCCATGGACCCAGTGTGTGGGGAGCAGATCACAGCTCTGCCCCAGGCTGCAGCCCCGTGCTGTCGCTGCCCAGCGACCCCAACAGCCCTGACCCCAGCTACACACACCCATCCCATTCCCGAATGCCGCTTTCTGCTCACCCGTGGGCCCAACCCAGCCATCTGGTCAAGCACAGGTGCAGAGCCACTTAGGGAGTTTTGATGAGCTGTTCTGGGGAAAGGGAGTGCTGACCTGGCCCACAACAGCTCACCAAAACTCCCTAAGTGGCCCTCCAGCCCAAATAATTGTCCACCCTTTCTGTATGCCCACGCATTACTTAAATCAATACGACAAATAATCTGCTTAAATTTTGGCTTCTTTTTAAGTGTTAGCAGGTCCTAAGTCTGCAAAAGTCAAGATGAAAGTATGACTACACTTACTAGGACAGATATTCAAATTCAAAGATCTTAAAATAATTTTTAAACAGGATACTGTCACTGGGAGTTTTTCATTCATTCTTCATTGTACATTCACTACATGAAAAACTGTGTTGCAAATCCAGGTACCCAAGCAAGATTTCATTTGGTTTCTGTCTGTTAAATTGGATTACATTTACCAAAGTCTCATTCATTTGGTGGGGAGAGACACTCATTTGAGGATTCAAGTTCTTTCTTTTTCTTTTTAAAAAGACTTTCTATAAGAGACATTTCTTAATATTGCATTATTCATTATTTTGTCTCATTCAAAATAGCTGCAGAGAGACAGCTTTGTAAGCACAGGATGATCTTGTACAATTTCATTATTGAAATGAGATAAATAGTAAATGTATATTAATGCTGCCTAGATACATCTGTAATGTTCCTACACCTGCTAATCTTATTACGCTCTCTGTAGAAAGGGCTGCTGCAAGGAAACTATTTGAGAGCCTTGTTACATGGCAATTTTGGGAGGCTTCTGGAGCTCTTACCCCTGGATTGTCTGTGTATTAACACCATAACATGGTTTTAAGCACTAGTTGTGCAGCTTAAAATTACACCACTCCAGGGCAGGATTAAAGCGTGGCCACTACTCACGGATGTGCCACCTAAATTGAAAGTTCTTCAGTATTACAGGATCTTTCACATGCATAAATGATGCATGCCACCGGTGGCTGGGGCAGTGCTGGCAGTGGTAGGAGCATGGCGGCGGCAAGCGGGGAGCTCCCACAAATGCCGTCGGCACTGTTGGCGGCGGTAGGAGGGTGGCGAGCGCCAACCAGCGGTTGGCAACCACCCGCAGACACTGCTGGCAGCAGCGGCTAGCGGCGATTGGTGACCCCCCACAGATGCTGCTGCAGTGTTAGCGGCACTTTTTTGTAGGGGGTGCACCACCACGCTGACAGGGTCCATATGCACCTGCCTGCACTCCCTATTCATCGCCAGCGCTCACCCCGCTGCCTGAAGAGCAGGTAAGAAGCCTGTCCTGGCTGACCAGCCCTCTACTGGCAATTCACAGCTCCAGCTCCTAGTCTTGGGCCTACTCACTAGGCCTCCAGTGGCAAGTCGGGGACAGTCAGAGAAGGCTCCTAGGCTAAGGGTGCGACTGCTCCAAATTCCAAGCTAGCACTAACACCAGTCAACATTTGTGCAGCTCACGGGTTAAGGTGAAACAAGACTCCAAATTGCCTTTGGGAAAGGAGTTGAACTGCCCACACTCTGAGCCCAGCCCTTTCCTGATTTCCAGCCCATCCTCTAGCCTCAGGTAAGCGCCTCCCTTTGCCTTGTGAAACAGCGGAGCAATATATAAGATCTAAATTTATCTCGGAAAATCACCATGCTTGTCTGGGGAAGTTTGCTATCCTTGTGCTAATAATCTTCCAGAAAGTACAATTTGTTTTATCTCATTCACTTTGAAAGGAAGACTGGGGACGTTGCTAACATCTGACCAAGGTAATGCCAGTTTTTTGGCTGATTAAAAGAATACATGTTTGACTGTTACTGTGTGTAATAAGGTACTTCATAGTTTTTCTCAAGATTGTAATGGGATAGCTAAGGATTAGGGGTGTGCGAAGCGGCCCTATTCAATTCGAATTTGGCCCGAATCAGGGGCAGTGATTCAATTCGTTGATTTGGATCAGTGTCTCTGATTCGATTCAGCCAAATCCGAATCTGAAAATTCAATGCTGATTCGGAGAATCAGTGATTCGGACATAGACACAGTTTTAAAAGTTTTTTCTACATACCTTGAGGTAGCAGGCACGACTCGTGATCGCTGCAATGCAGGGGTGCATGGAGCATCCCACAGGATGGGGGGGGCCCTCCACATGCTCGGCAGTGAACCCAGAAGTGGACTGGAAATATTTCCGGTCTACTTCTGGATCTGCTGGGGAGCGTGCTGGGAGGGGCCCCCACGTACCCCCAGCTCGGCAATTGGCCACAGAGGGACCCCGGGTGCCCCCCCCCAGACCCAGGAGGCACAAGTCACTGAGCTGGGGGATTGGGTGCGGGGGGCTGCACACTCCCTGGCAGACCTGCAAGTGGACCAGAAGTGCTTCTGGGCCACTTCCAGGTCTCCTGCTGAGCGCACTGGGGAGACCCCCGCACTTCTGTGGGATACTTCATGCACCCCAGCATCATAGCATTCATGAGCCCCTGATACCTAGAGGTATGTAGAAAAAAACATTTAAAGATGTCTCTATGTCTGAATCTCTCCAGATTGATTCAGAGAGATTAAAGGGTCCTCTAATTCAATGTGGAATCGGATATTTGGCTACCAAATCAGACCAAAACTCCACCAAATGGAATCAGGGACCGAAGCTTCGCACAGCCCTACTAAGGATGCACCTACAGTAGTTGAACTTAATCATATGTAATCATGAGCATGCATAGGAGACGTGAATGAAACCCTGCAAAAAGCCTCTACAAACTGAAGGAAATAGAAGGAGTTATAAATATACAATAGGTGTCGGAACTAAATCTTATCTGATTGGAACTCCTACACAGCATTGAAAATTCAACAAGAATACTCCCATGCTCTCTGAAACTGATGGATTCCCTTGTACTGGCAGTTTTGGTTTTCTTTCAAGATATTTTATGTAACATTCTCCAGGTAAAAAGATTTCTTTTCCCTGGGAGATTGCCCACTAGACTAGAAGACTAGAATGGGATGTAAGTGGCAGGTGTCAGTAATTACATTTTTCAAATATAGGAACCAACCTGTTGCACTCGGCTTTCAGTTTGTTCTTGTGGTTAACAAGTGGAAGAGAAAACATTTTACAGTTTTAAGCTATAAGATGGTCTGTTTGAGACAGTAATAATCATGCTATTTCCTCTTCTTTAGAGAAGAAGAGGTGGTTTGTTCTATTCATTGCTAATTTAAATGTAATTATTATTTAGCAATGTGAGTCACTTTAAAATTGTATCGATATCAGCAAATTTCTCTTATGAGTTTCAAAGTATAAAAGAAACTTACAGGTCTCAGGTTTTCTGCTCTGTCAGCTTTATGCCACTGTAGCTCTGTTTAACTCAATTAAATGATTTTGGTGTTAAACTGGTGTAATAGGATGGGAAGTCTGGTATTCACTTGGTTGGGCCTGAAGTTTTAAAAAAGTAAGTAATACTGAACACAAAAGTTATAAAAATAAAACTAAGCAGTGGCAGTTTGTAACTATATGTTCTCTAAACTAGATTTTCTGGTGCTTTTTTGTGCCAGTGTGGACAAAATGGGCAGCTGTTAATCTCCCTGGGCTTAGGAGCGCTTAGCTGACACAGAGACACCATGCTATGCTCTTGTAACTACCCAGCTTGATTCTGCTGTAGGACAGTGGTGTAGGTGCTTGGGAGGAGGTGTGTCTGCAGCACAGTACAAAGCCGACCTAAGGGATAGGTGACGTAGGTGGCCAACATTAGTCGCATTGGGTGGCACCAAACATATACACGTGCACAGCAGCACACAGCCCTGACAGGTCAGCCACACTGCTGCAGGCAAAGACAAGCAAGCAAGGGCTTGAGGCACAGTCCAGCAGGGAGGCAGAGCTACAGGAACTGTCTCCAGTCTCTGCTCAGGAGGAACTGGTCTGGGAAGTCTGGGCCCCACTGGAGTGCGCCCCACACTGCTGCCCACGTGCCTCTACCTGCAGCTGCACCACTGACTTATGCGGGGCGGGGGACAAAATACAAGTTCATTTAGGGTGCCATTTTTCCTAAGGCCAGCTCCGGTGTTACAGCATTCTGAACTGCTGCATACTCTTTTGGCTTGCTGTAATGAATGCTTGAACTAAGGTAAAGCAATATCCACTCTAAACCCTGAATATCAGTGACATTCTCTCCCAGGCTCAGGAGAGCAGAGGCCATATTTATATATAAAAAAATCATGAAATGGTGTAATTCACCTTTCAACCCATTTGTACATTGATGTAAACTCAAGTGATGTCACTGTGAAAGCTGATGTCACACAGACTGAGAGCGGGGTACAGCAGGTTGGATTTGCATTCTGGTCAATGAAAGCCTGCACCCTAAATTGAATGGATTATTCTACAGCAAAGACATATCCACTGTACCCCCAAAAATTAGCTGGCATAGCTATGGTGGAACAAGTTATTCTGCAGTACCCATTCTAAAGTGGCTCTTCATATGGACGCTCGTTTGGACTAAAAAACATTTTTATTCAAGAATAATTAGTGCACTTGCAAGAAGGACTGATTATTCTGGAATTAAGTTGATTTTATTACAGAACAGAGTGAACACGGCTACTGACAAGGGTGGTTTTGTGTGAGAATGACTAGGAACTGGGTAGAGACCACAAATTCAATTGCATAGGTATCTAAATAGGCATCAAATGGTAACAACCTTTGATGTTTACAGTTATGAGCAAGGACCCAGAAACTGGGAAAAGGTGATCCATACTAGTGGTTTGGAACATTTTCTATATATACCTTTCTATACCAGTTCTAAATCTCGGGCGCAGGACATCCCAGACCTGACTGCTGGTGAGCAGGAGGCTATAAATGAAGAGGGATCCTACTTATGCTATGTTTCTTGTACTCTTCTTTTAAAGCGGGGGTGTCAAATTTACAGCCCACAGGCTAGATCCAGCGCACAAAGCCATGTTTTCTGGCCCATGACATTCCTAAAGGGGCCAGGAATTTGAGGTGGGGCAAGCAAAGTTATGTTAATCCCTATGTCATTGCCACCACATCCAGATCTAGCCTGCAAGGAGCCCCATGGCCCCAATCCATGCTGGGGGACTGAGTGAGATTTACACCCCTGCTTTTGAAGTATCAGCTACTTGCCCTTGTCCAAGAAAAGATACTAGGCTAAGGTGGACCTTTGCTCTGACCTAGTATTGCAGTTCTTATTCCTTGTTTTGATGTTATATAAACTCATACATTTTTTGTTCTTGGAGGCTATGCTAATATCTATATATAATATATCAATTTATGCAAAGCTTGTAAATCTTTCCAGGATAGGAAGCACTAAAATAATTTACTTATAAACAATACATTGCAGATGACAGTGTTATGATTGCAGAATGTTGTTATTTCAGATAGAAATAAAACAAAAATTACATGCAAATTGCGATTAGAAAAAAGACTAAAATTTGGAATGAGCATTTATATGTGTTACTCATTGTACTTAGAAATCTTGAAATGAATAATATGATTTATCTTTAGATGTTCTGAAGAAGTTATGATAAAGGAAAACAATGTTCTCATCAATGTATTTTTTAACCAAAAACTTAGGGAAGTGCTCACCATCTCAGAGTACTATGGAAGTGTTTTGAAAATCATCTCTCATTTTGTAGACATGGTACAAAATAAGTGCAATGGAGTAATGCCCAACTGGAGACAACCATCTGACTACAGCCTGAATGGACATGTTGGAGCTCTGCTTAAGAGAAGCAAAAAGGCCATGGTGACAGGAGGTGGAGGCTACTTTGGATATAGTCTTGGGTGTGCTCTTGCCAAATCAGGGGTCACTGTCACTCTGTTTGATGTACAGAAACCTAAATGGAAAATTCCTAATGGCGTCATGTTTTTCCAGGTATCATGAAGTTACATTTTCTACAGCAGTGATGTTAAAATAAAAGTTACTTTTCTGTGTACTTTAGCAATTTTAATCTCTCAGTTCCATAAACAGAATAGCCATAAGCAATATTAAGGACCTCTTCAGAAGATTTCAGCTGCTGTATATGTCACTTTCCAAAGACCTCAAATGGTATAAATTAAGTGGAGCTGACCTACTAGCAGAAAGGAGCAAGACAGTGGTTTGAATAAAGAGCTGACAGTTGCAGCGTGTCTATATCCTGACTCTGCAGATACAGTGTGACTTTTGGGCCAGTCACTTCACCACTCTCTGTTTTGGTTTAACCATTTGTAAAATTAAAAGAGCTAATCTTACACAGGTAGATGGAGCATCAGGAATGGCAGCTTAAAGAAATGTACACCCAGGAAATGCCGTGACAGGTTCAAATTAAAAATGCCCACAGAGCAAGATAGTAATCTAGCAACTATCAGGTGGAAGTTTGAATCAGATTTGATGTTTGTACCTCACCACCCACCACTTATTAACCGTTTCACGTTTTGATATCTGTCTGTACAGCTAGCCTGAAGCTCAGAGCTGTGTCAACTGAACAGGAAATTTCTAACTCATTGGGTACATCTACACATGCCCGTACAGCACTGTTGCTACTGTGCCATCCTTTAGGAAGTACTAAATGATGGCTCAGTAATAGCCATTACTGTGCTGTTCCAGCAGCACACGGTTGTTTTAAGCTGTGCCTGCTATGTTGCTGTAGCAATATGCTATATCACAGGAGCACATTGCTACAGTGACATTGTTATAATGTCATGGTTTGTGCCAGCCGATGCTACATTGCTGTAGCGCGTTGCTACCCACTGGGTGCATCTACATTTCATTAATGTGCCTTAGATACTGCACATTTAAGGAGTTTTTGGCATGCTCCAGAAGGCGGGGGGGCACTTTAATTAGCACAGCTCCAAGAGCCATGCTAATTGAAAGCACCCAGAGCATCATGTGTATCAGTGTCCCCATGCTGAAAAATGGTGGTGGGGTGCTTTGAACTCAAGCTCGTCAAACGTGCTTTAGTTTATAGTGCCCCGCCGCCATTTTTCAGTGCCGGGACATTGATACACATGACGCTGAACTCTGCTCGAGTGCAGTAATTTCCATGCTCCAGCAGACTCAGTTATTCAACTCTGCTCCGATGCACTGGAAATCCAGGGTGTTGGAGCAGGCTCCCTGCACATGTATAGAAGCCCCTAGTTTAGTACTTGCTTAATAAAGTACTAACTAAATGTGCAGTACTGAGAGTTACTTGCACAGTACCGCCGGTGCACGGTTTAGTGACACATCGTGCTCATTAGCTTAATAACACTATGCAGCAGGCTATTAGCATAGTTTTTGCCATGACACACTACTGTGCAGTGTTATTGGGCTAATGATCAGTAAGTGTCTTGTGTAGATGCACCTACTGAAACATGTTCAAAATAAATCTGCAGGAGAACAGAAGGACATTTTATATGTGTTGTAATAAATTGTAAAATCTGGGATTTAATGAGTGAAATATTATGAATACAGAGTAGCTTACAATTCTCATCTTTGAGTGACAACATGACAAACCACTGAATTCTCCCTGCCATTCAAATCAAACAAGTTTTGCTAACATGCAGCTTGAAGAACAAGGTGTTAAAAATATGCAGTATCATTGCAACAAGCTATAACTATATATATTTGTTTTATCCTTAAAAAGTCTTTAAAATAGATTGTCATTCAGTTTTGTAAAAGCTTATTTAATATTAGTAACCCAAGCAAGCATTGTGAGAAGGACAGAATTACTTTATGGAAGAAGCAAGCGTTTTGGTAATATATATTTGTGGACTGACTGTGTAGTTGGTAGAGATGTTAGACAAGCTTTTGGGCACAAATGTCTTTACCAGCTATACAGCTGGTTCAGTATAAGATATCACCAAAAAAACCCTTTCTCTTTGAATATTTCGTGGACCATCATCACCTACAACAACACTCTGACCCTACTACAGGAATATTTTAGATTTTCCTTAGTAACAGTAGTTGATAAAATATCTTAATGACACCTTTCAAATGAATTATTTTCTTTTCTCACAGGGTGATGTGAGGGATTATGATGCTGTATTCAAGGCTTGTGAAGGGGTTGACTGTGTTTTTCATTCAGCTTCATTTGGAATGTCAGGACTGGAGCAAGTGAGTACAATTTTCATATTGTTTTTCTTCCTTAAGCCTTGTAAGAGCAGCAGCATACTGTACACATAGAAATGGGTGAAACAACAAAATTAATCAAAAAACACATGCTTGTTCATTTTTTCAAGTAGTTGTGCAAGTCCTAGTTTTTGTTTTTATGGAGTTTATTTTTAGTGAAAAACACATTTTAGATCCAAAAATAAATTTAATTTAAGCTTCTGATAAATGTGATTAGATTAAATTTGGGCAGAACTGGTTGGAAGTTTCTTTTATAAATGTTGAATATTCCAAGCAGAAAATAAGGAGGTATTTATTAAATAGTTCCAAATTGTTAACCTAATGCATAGACCAAGATAATAATCTTGGAGTATGTATAGACAGCCTGACTCCAGGACTTTGGAAAGGAAGAGATCTTCCCTTCTCTCCAGTCTTCAAGGCTAGGGACAGAAATTACACACAAACTGGTATAAGTGATCAGAAACCAGTTCAGATCTGTAACACAACAGAAGTTCCATGCACATAAACCACTCTCAAAATGGCCAAAACTGGTTTAAGATAAACCTGGGTGGATATAGTATCAGATTTAACGGATTTAGGTTAAATTGGTTTATTGAACTTCTGTCCCAGATCTCTTCCAGATTCAATTTAACTTACAGTCCCCCAGCATCCCAAGATACTTTGCACCTTTCCTGCAAGCCCTCCCCCTCAGGGTGGGCAGGCTTGGCCCAAGCTGTCTGCTCCAGCCAAACAGAGGCATGCTCTAGAGCCCCCTGGCTTCTGGTCTGAGCCACGGCAGGCACGTGGCTTCATTTCCAGAATCAGAAGTGAGTGTCTGTTCACTTACTTATTGATTCAGTCTACACAGTTTAGACTAAGCTGTGAAGATTGAATCAATTCAGCCTTGGGCTTTTTGACTGTGAGACTGGCCAGTGTAACGTAACTAAGATACATAGATAAGTGGTTGATCAAAGCTAAGGCTAATTTTTTGGTGGTAAAACAGGTACTTGGCCAGCCTCAGAATATGGGAAGGCATGTAGGTGGCATAAATCCATCCTCTTTCTCATGGTCTTGCCAAGCCTCGCTTGAGCAAGGCAGAAAATTGAGATCTTGCAACCTACTTCCAGGAACATTTTCACTTTCACTTTATATTTATCAATTTATTTGTGAACTGTTAGCACAATAAAAAATAAAAGGGGAGTTTACAGAACATTGCTCTGTCTTTGAAAGACAGGGAACAGTGAACTAAATAACAAAGTGGACGTGATTGTTTTACTTTTGAGGATTAAAACAGTTATGTGGTGAATGTAAATTGTTAAATTTACAGATACTCTATAAACTCTGCTTTTAGCTACAACATAAAGAAAAGATTGAATCCACAAATGTTGGTGGCACAAAAGTAATCATGGATGGTATGTATAGAGATTTTCTTTCCTTGGACCGAATCCAAACCCAGTTTAATCAGTAGAAAGATTTCTGTTTACTTCAGTAAACTTTGGATCAAACCTTTAGTGCAGGAGACAAAAAGCAATGCTTTCACCCTTATTAGCAGAGTAAGGAATTAATCTATGTAAACAAGGGTGGCAGAATGCGGCTCTAATTTAAAACACTTGTAGTATACTGAAAACATTTTTTATTATATTTTATGTTGAAAATGAACCTTCTGCATAGCCCTTGTAGTCTGGACAATTGGGATGAAATAATGGATACCACTAAGTGCGTTTATACATGTGCTCTGGGGGGGTGCTTTAATTAGAGTAGCTCTTGGTGCCTATACACAAGCAGGGAGGCTGCTCTGATGTGCTGTAATTTCCATGCTCCAGTGCTCTTGGAGCCACTCTAATTAAAGAGCCCAGAGCATCTTGTGTATCAGCATCCCTGTGCTTAAAAATGGTGGATGGGGCGCTTTGACTAAAGCTTGTTAAACGAGCTTTAGATACATTCCCCCCACCACCACCACCATTTTTGGGTGGCGGGCCACTTAATGGGTGTTGGTGACCTGTCAACAGCCACACCTCTCTCCCTCTTCTTTTTCCCATCCCTCCCTCCCAGGGCAGTGACCAACAGGGAAGCCTGAACCTGCCCGTAGCTTTCGCATACCCCACCCCCACCACACCCCTGTGGCTGGAGTCCACCTGCCCACAGCTTTAACACACCTCCCCCCCTCCATTTGGGCAGTTGTGGATTGAGCCAGCAGCTGCCGGGTCCAGACAGGGGGGAAGAGGGAGCAAGTATGCTACAGCTGTGGGCAGGATCATGCTTCTGCTTTTGCGCTGGTGTCCGCCCCAGCCCAGAGAGAGAGAGGGAGCACCTGGCATGCCAGAAGCAGCGCCAGCTGCCCAATACCACGCAGCTGCTGAATCCAGAGCTGCTGCCTGCCCACAGGCCAGATCCATTTACTTGGCGGATGCCCGCCCATGGGCTGGATCCATTCACTTGGTGGGTGCCCTCCCACGGGCCGGATCCAATCAGTTGGCAGGCCGGATCTGGCCCACAGGCCATATTTTGCCCACCTCTGGGCTAAACCATCAGCTTCCACATCCTCTGATGGCAACGAGTTCCATACTTCAATTACACGTTGCATGAAAAATCTTCCTTTTGTTAGTTTTAAACTCACTACCTACTAGTTTCATTTTGCGACCCCTTGTCCTTGTATTGCAAGAGAGAGTAAATAATAAATGGCTATTTACTTTCCCTCCCTTTGCTATTTATCATGTTCCCCCTCAAGCATCTCTTTTGTAAACTGAACAGGCCTAGCCTCTTTAGTCGTGCCTCATATGGAAGCTTTTCATACTGCTAACCATTATAAGAGTCTACTCAATTCACAGTTCCGTGAATTTTGCGGAAACTGCAGAATCCGGGATTGTCCATGAAATAAATTAAAAAAATAAAATAAAATGCTGGCTCCCCGGTGGGAGCCAGTGGTTCTTGCTGCTGCTGTGGCCCAGGCTTGCAGCTGCCAGGGAAAGGGGAGGGAGCTGCTTGGTGGAGCAGCACAAAGGGTGACAGACAAGATAGTAGCCATCTCTGAGGGGCAGAGCTGCCAGAGCACATGTGGGAAATATCCTCAGAATTTGCTATTTATGCTGTGACCAACCCACAAAAATTGTTTCATTTCTCCACAAAGTTAAACATTAAGTAGATGCCTGCTAATCATCCTTGTTGCCCTTCTCTGGTTCTTCTCTGTCCTTCTTGAGGGGTGAGGACCAGAACTGGGCACAGTATTCAAGACGTGGACAGACCATGGATTTATAAAGAGCCACGATGACTCTTTCCATTTTGTTTACAATTTCTTTCTTAATAGTTTGTTTGCTTTTTGATGGCTGCTGAGCACTGAGCTGATGTCTTCAGCAAACTGTCCACAGTGACTCCCAGACCTCTTCGCTGTGTGGTAGCAGCTAATGTAGAGTCCTTCATAGTGTAGTTATAGTTCGGGTTATGCTTGTGCAAGTGAATCACTTATCTCCATTGAATTTAATCTGCCATTTAGTTGCCTGTTTTCTCAACCATGCCAGAGCCTTCTGTAGTTCCTCACAGTCCACCTTGGTCTTTACCACTTTGAATGATTTTGTTATTGGCAAATTTGGCCACCTCACCGCTCACCCCCTTTTCCAGATCATTTATGAATACTTTAAACAGAACTGGTCCCAACACAAATCCCTGGGAGATCTTGCTGTCCCATCCTAAACACTGACAATTTACACTCCCTCTTTGCTTTCTATTTTTAAGTCAATTTTGACCCACAAGTGGGCATTCCCTGTAGTCCCATGACTATCAAACTTATTTAAGAGCCTCTGGTGGGGTCCTTGTCAAATGCTTTTTGGAAGTCCAAATATATTACATCAGCTGGATCATCCTGGTCCATCTGCTGGTGACACCTTCAAAGAACTAATAATAATGATATTATTTTCCTTCCTCACAGAAATGCTGTGAGAGATAAGTATATTATATATTAGTATAATTTATTATGCAGTCAATGTCAAGTGGAAGGTAGCATGTATGTACAAGGAGTTATTGCACAGTAAGCTATTATTTAGTATTTTAATAAACATGTTATTAAACTACATTGTTATATTGTTTTACTAAAATACTAGATCTCTCCTTTCTGTTCCCTGCAAAATTCACACCCAACAAAACTTGATCTTTTTTTCAGTATATTTTGGCTTTTAACAATGCTCTCCAGAAAATGACAATAGATTTCTCTCTGGTACTGTTGGTTCCAGATACAGCATTTCGAAGTATTGTATGTATCAAGAGCTGAATTCTTTTATTATGCTTCTGTCCTCTTGATGCTGGCAGTCAGCTCAGACAGAAATGACAATTTTCGCCCAATCTGGCCACAGAAAGTCATTTATAGCTGTGGCCAAACACAAGTGCATGGCTGCAGACAACTTCAGAAAATGGCCTATCAGATGAAAATCTGACCCCTCGTGCAGGCCAGATGAAAACATTTCAAAACAGAGCATCTTCTGTAACTTCTGTTTGCACTGCCTGCCAACCTGTTGCTGTTTTCAGAAGGGAGGGAGGAAAGGGAGCAGTGGGAGTTCAGTCTGGGAGTTTTTCAGGCCCTGCTGGAAGGTGGGGCAGGTGTATTGGAGCCTCCCCAAGGTGGGGGTGGGGAGGCTCCAGTTCACCCACTGCACCCTCCACATTGGCCGGGGAACCCCTGGAAAGAGCTCCCTCCACTCTATTTTCCCCCTCCCATTCTGAAAACTTTGCAGCCTCACAGAGAGCAAGGGCCATTTCTACGGGAAATCAGCTGCAGGCTGCAGCCAGCAGGTAGATTCCCCTTCCCCACTGGAACCAACACCCTGTTTGTCCCAGGGGCTCATTGTAACTCAGAACACTTCCCGCAAAGCGTTCTCGGTTACAGCAGGAAGCTGCAGTTCTGTCTACACTCCTTCACTATGCACTGGATTTTGTGTCACCTGTATGAATCCCAGGCTCTGCTGCTGATTGTCTCTACAAGAAGCAAAAAAAATACAAATAAAGAGATAGGAAGATCACTGGGAGGTGTGCCAAATATTTCCTGCCTTAATCCCTAATAGGATCAACCTCAGAAACCACAAAAATCTTGTTGGGTCATATGTTCATGGGTTTCAAAACGAACAGAAGTCTGAGAGAGTTGCATACACCCTCCGGCTCCCTGCTTGCTGTGGTTTGTCAAGATACACCTTGCCAAAAGCCAGAATTTTCCCTCATATATTTGCAGTGTAGTAACTATTTTTACAGTCCCCATCATGATAGCTGCCTTCCTTCTTACTGTTGCAATAAGGCTATACATGCATAGTCAGTAAGACTATGTAGTAAGACCATGCATGAAACTTATTGTTTAAGTAGGGTAGACTATATATGCATAATAGGTAGCCAAGCAATGTTACTCTTATTAGCACAGTTGTTCTATGATTTGGGCTCTTCCTTCCCCGTACACTGTGGGTGCATCTACCTGTGCCCCTGACTGCACATTTGGTACTGCGCAGTGATTTAGTACTTGTTTTACCAAGTACTAAGTGACTGTGCAGTATGCACTACAACTGCACAGTCCCGACAGCACACGGTTACTTTTAGACACTATGGCGACATAGCATCAGCATCATGGTTTGTGCCTGCTGATGCTATATCACTGTAGTGATGAGCTAAGTCACTGTGTGTACGTGTGCCTGCATGATATTTGCTACTCCTACACCAAAAATTATGTGTGGGAATGTGAGGCCTAGATAGAATATTAGTATCTAAAAGTCGAAAGTCAGTTTGGATTTAGAAGATATAATATAAGATTTGAATAACATTTGGCTTAGTTTCTTTTCTGTTTTTATTCCTTTCTCATATTTTAGCCAAATTCTCACTTCACAACTGCTTGGAAGAGGAAGGTTAGATTCATTCTGTTTTGTCTTTCTCAGCATCTGACAAAGTAGGCTGTTGCCTATGAAAGCTCATGCCTCTCAAAACCACCCAGTCTCTAAGGTACCAACCTGATCTACCTTTTGTATTTTCTCTGTTGTAAAACTAGAGAAGAGATAGAAAGATGCCTCTAACATCTGTCCTTCATAATATTTTGGAAGATGATATAGGAAGGAAGTCTTTGCCTTTGAGACAGTTAAAAAGGCAGCTTTGCCTACCATCACAATTAAGTCCTTATGAGATGGAACTGGAAATAGCTTTATGGGGCACATCCCTACAAGTGCACATGTGTGGTTTGCAGTGTCTCATACCCATCTGTGGTGCTACAAACTGCACACACCACATGTGTACACATTTATTATACTGCTAATTAGCAGCACGGCAGGGGGTTTTTTGACACCGAGAGATCCAGGTGTAAAAAAAAAAATGCACCAAAAAAAGCAAGCCAGAACAAATTGGTGTGGTACACATGGCTGCAGCGTGTGCTGTCTGAAACCAGGGCCTGGCTGGCCAGAGCCATGTTCCAGCTGCCAGCCAGGCTCTGTGCACCCCAGGACCCCAGGTAAGGCTGCTGGAGCCATCCCAGGTGCTGTCCCCAGTCTCTCCTACCCCACCCGGAGCAATCTGCTGTGCACCAATGTACACATGGGGGTGCATGCTTGGGGTCAAATATGTGCCGCTGCTATATGTCCCCAGAGAAACACATGTTCCTGGTCATGGGGACACACCCATGGAGTTTTTTCTGAATAAGCAAGGAGGTGACAACACAGACCAAATGTGCTGAAAGTAACAGTGCTCTCACAGCTGTCAACTGGAGGTTGCAGCTGGAGTACTGCATCCAGTTCTGGGCTCCTCAATTCAAGAAAGATGTCAAGAAGCTTGAGAGAGTCTAGAGGGGAGCCACACGCATGATCAGAGGGCAAGAAAACAGGCCTTATGAAAACAGGCTGAGAGCCATGGGACTCTTCAGCCTGGAAAAGCACAGGCTCAGGGGAGGCCTGGTGGCAGCCTATAAGGGGTGTACGTCAGGATCTGGGAGAACATCTGTTCACCAGAGCACCCCAAGGTAAAACAAGGACCAACGATCATAAACTCCTCCAAGACTGTTTCAGGCTGGACACAAGAAAAAATGTCTTTACTGTCCGAGCCCCCAAGACCTGGAACAGACTCCCTCCAGAGGTGGTGCAGGCACCTACTCTGGACTCTTTCAAGAAACGTTTGGATGCTTATCTTGCTGGGATCCTTTGACCCCAGCTGACTTCCTGCCCCTGGGCCAGGGGGCTGGACTTGAAGATCTTCAAGGTCCCTTCCAGCCTGAACGTCTATGAATCTATGAAAACTGTTCAAGATTGGGCTAAAGTGACTTTGGCAAGAAGGGTTGCTATCCACAGTAATAACCACACCAAAAAAAGAAGATCATTTATAATTCTGTTTGATCACATCAGAAATGCGTATTTCAATTTATTTCATTTACCCCAAACACACAAAATTAAACTTGTATGATGTTTCTGAAATACAGCATAGCTTTTGAGTTTCTTCAAAGTGTCTCATCAATAGTTGTCTTCTCCATCTGTTGAATGCAATTTAGTGGCAATATGGGCATCATGTATCAGGCTTAGCAGAATTCAGGTTTTTTTAAACAGTTTTGATGGATAACATTGATATTTATTTTTAAGCATTTTATTTCAATTTTTATCGATTTACATTTTCAGGAGTGCACAAAATTAAGGGTGTAGGGGCAGACAATTTATTAATGACAAACTTTGCTTCTGTAGGGCTGCTGTCAGCTGAGTGGCAGAACTGCCATCAGTCCAAACTTTGCTTGCCTTTGCTTCCTTGTCCACTTTGTCACCTCTCCTTCCTTTGTTCTCAGTCCCCTGGGGTTTCTGGGAGTTGCAGTTTAACCTACAGTCAGCATGGTTCTGTACTGCTCCCCTTTCATTACACAATTCATGAGTCATCATTTTTCTTATGTCCCCTTTCTACAAATGTTTCTACATATTAACAGTGGAAATATTTTTTGCTGATCTCTGAGTGAGGTGAAATCGACATTTATGAACATTTACCAATAAAACTAGAATCCTGCCAAGCCTGTGTATATGCAGTTTGTAAGGCACATAGTCATGACTAGCATTTTATGACATATGTTGGAGGTGAGGAAATGCCATCTGAATGAAAGGTAATCTTGTTAATAATGCTAAAAGTTAGGCTGTCTTTTTTATAGACGCTGGAGTTACTTTTAATAAAACAATTCTCATTGTCAGTTCATTTATTTTCCTAATCGTCTCTTTTTATTTCAAATAAATTATTTTGTGTATTATTACAGTTTGCAAGCAAAGAAGTATCCCAAGGCTGGTATATACCAGTACGGTGAATGTGGTGTTTGGGGGTAGTCCCATTGACGAAGGAGATGAGGAAACAGTACCATATTTTCCACTAGAAAAGGTACTTTTCCTATGTAATTGACCTCGTCAGCTTTATCTGTAGAAAAGCATTTTTGTCCAGCTTCAGTAAATTGGATTTTTTGTGTCTTAAAGGGCACTTATATGAAGAGTGTTTGTTTCTATAGGTCCATTTTTGCGTAGATGTAGTTCTTGCTACCAGAGCTCTGTTGTGAGATTATTTTCACAGGTGGAATATGTTTAATAAAAAGATGCTCATATCAAACATCAGTCATTTATTCATAAGCAGATCTGGGGTCTTGGAAAAAGTAAACTAATGATAAGTTAGAAGTGGACTTTGAAGTTCAACGAGAAGATTCTTTACTGTAGGGGCTGTCAGTTCTGATTCCTTGACTCTCACCCCTTTTAGACTCAAGGTACCCCCACCATTACTTTTCTCAACTTAGTGGCACACCATTTTAAAAAATAATGCATTCACCATACATAAAAACAATATGACTGAAAACACTTTAAACAAGCTGGGAAAACACACACATTAATAGCCATAATATTATAATAGTATAAGACACTTGAGCCTGTGGCAGGGCCAAGTTGGAGGCAGCTTTGGCACAACTGAGTTGAAGAGCTTGGCAAGAGAGGAAACAGGGCATGAGCCAGTGCCCACTGCTCTGGGTAGAACCCAGGGAGGCTCTGCTGTTGCACTTAAGTGGGTTTTTAAACGTAGCGCTTTAAGGATTTATAGCTTCAACACATTTTTCCTTGATGATTAGCTAGTTAAAGTGTAAACAAAACAGGGAGGAAAAGGGTGACCATCATATTACAATTGTTAAATTGCCTTACTCCTGTTTTTGGATTTGTCTAGGTGTGAAGACTTGTGTTTCTTGCAGCTATTGACTAGCTCAGCAATTAAATGTGATGGGCCGTGAGCAGTCAAATCAGGACACCTAGAGGCATTGCAATGTTACTGGCCCTGTCTTTGGGTATTTGTTTATCAATGGGGCAAATTTGCAATAGCTTGTACCGGTTATGGTCTATTTACAAAACTCCAAATATTCATTGAATGATTGAGACATTTGTAACACCTTAGACATTGGATGGCTGGTTTGAGAAATGTGAGCATGTCCCTTACAGGACATTTTTCCTGTATTCACAGGTTTTGCTTGAAATGTATATTTAGTCTTTTGTCTTCTTTAGTTGCTAGTTCAATTGAAGTGTATATGTAGTTTCCTTGCCTTTAGTGACACTTGGGAAAGAGTCTTTTTCTGTCATTTAGTTTTGTTGCTTGTTGGTAGTTATTAAAGCAAGCCTTTCTGCTATTAATCAACAGAGTGTCAATTCTTAAAGTACTAGATTTAAAAAAGCCACTTTTAAGTGCAATCCTGTTGCTTCCTAGAGCAAATGCCACCTAGTCCTTGCCTGCCAGGCAGTCTAACTGGCGCTTGACTGCACAGCTTGCCCAGTGAGCTGGGAGGTCAGGGGCCTAATCCCCAGCTGAGGGAAGCAAAACTGGAGTTTGAAGAAGTGCTGCTATATCCTGGCTGAACCCAGCAGAGGCAGGGGAAGCACTGTATCTTGTCTAACCTCCTATTAGGCTGGGCTGCAGTCAGCCACATCCCAGTCCAGCTCCTCACAACATGTCCTGGAAACAGAAGCATGGCAAGACAGGTTGCCCTGGTGACGGCAGGGGCAGTAGTTGCAAGGCAGCATCATTAAAAGACTCTTGCAGCATCCTGCTTGAGAATCACTACTCTAACTAGACCAGATGTAGATTAGAGTAACCTGGGGATACTCCAGTTTACCTTAGCTTAGTGAAAAGTGATATAATTTCATTACATTTGCATTTTCTTTTTAGCAAGTTGATCATTATTCTAGAACCAAGGCAATAGCAGACCAAATGATACTTGCTGCTAATGGAACCCCATTAAAAGGTATGCTTAAAGTATTAATTTTCTACTGTTACTAATACATTTTCAAACTATAAACAGTATGGGCACTTGTACACGTGATGGTGGGACCATGTGCATGTGACAAAAAGTCACAAGAAATCATCATTTGTCTAACATAATGGTATCCCCACGTACACATGCACAATTTCTTTTTGTGTTAAAATTTATTTGAGTATGGCAACTTAAACTATCTCAGATGTATTTTAGTTTGATCGGGGGAAATTGTCCCATTGTGAATAAAAAGAACAAAAAACCAAAAACCATGCACACGTACATGTCTGGCAGCCAGTGAAGGTGGTGGGGACGGTGCACGGGATGCTGGAAGCCCAGGTGGGCTCACAGAAGTTTAGGGTTGGCGGGCTTCCAGCACCCCAGGCACCGCCCCCACCTCCTTCTTCAGCAGCCAGCACACCTAGCTGCCCTCCTGCCACCTTCCCACACTGCCCCAGGGGCAAGCCAACCCATTTCTGGGCAGTTCACAGGGCACTGGACGCCTGCCATACCCGAGCTTCCCTGAGCATGCCTGGTCTTCCAGCACCCCATGCACCATTAGATCAGGTCAGATGCTACCCAGCTAGCACCCTGCCCAGGCAGTCCAAGGGGGTGCTGCCGCCACCACAGAGGAAAGCATCAGGCCCATCCACAGCCCAGGGGCTGCACAACTTGGCAGCAGCTCACTTACGCAGGCTCCTCTGGGGGAAAAAGTGCCGAGCCCGATCCTTTTTTATTTTACCCCCTTGTGGGGGCTGCCTGCCTCTCCCACAGCTGGGCATGAGCTGCCAGCAAGCTCTGAGCTGTGGGGGGTCCTGGACCTTCCCTCCACAGGGGCAGTGCTCCCCTGGGGCTGCTTAGATGGGGTGCTAATGAGTGGGTGCTGGGGGGGGTACTACCACCATGGAGGGAAGATCCGGAGCTGCCAGCAGCTCACCCCCCAGCTATGGGAGAGGCAGGCTGTGGGGGGCGGGGAAAAAAAAGAATCGGGCCCCTCACTGCTTTTTTTTTTTCTTCTCTCTTCTAGCAGAGCCTGCCCACAGCAAGAAGGGGTAAAGTGACAGCAGGCCACCACTGTTCCATCACAGTGACGGGAGCCCCTAAATTGAAATGGTGGGTCACAATTAAAAATCCACCATTTCAGTTTAAGGGAACTAGATGTCCCTCACGTGTACAAGCGCCCTTTGGTCTTTTTCTTCTCTCAATAAATGTGTTTAATTTCTGTGTATGAGTATTCAGGCAGATAAGGGACCATACACAAATGATAAAAAAGGATAACAAAAGATTAAGAAAATTTAAACTAAGTTAATTATAAATTATGGTTAGTTTAACAATAAGAATAGGATTTGCTCCTTTCTTCCTTCCCAATGTTCATTATTCTTACTTAGATTAGTCATCCCACTGAGTTTCCTTATAGATGCAAAGTCTCCAGAAGTCTGACCACTAGCCTCATCTTCACAAATCCCCCCAAGTTTACAGATGATTTCCAAGAGAGCCATTGCTTGTTACTTAGATTTTACAATTTCTGGTTCATGCTAGTTTCTAAATCTTGAGTGCCTAGATAGCAGTTCCCACCCTGAATTGTTTGTTCATGCTGAACTTTGGAAGAAGGGTCTGTTCCTTTTTCTCTTTCTCATGCATATCTCACTGATATTACGTATTGCTGGGCCTCAACGACACATTAATGTACTGTACATGGCAACACAAGCTGAAACTATGTAATAAGCTAATGCAGAGGGTATTATTTAATAGTTTCATACAGAAAGCATGTTACACCTGTTCTTTGTAGTGTATTGGTTAGCTATTATTTGCATAAGGAGTTTAAAATATTAGTTTTAACCTGAAAAGTCCAAACTAATTTGGAAGCTGACTGCTTTAAAGACTGTTTCTATCCCTATGTGAAGTTGTAATCAGTGGAGGAATAGCTATAGCTAACCTGGGATGTTCAGTGTTCTGTGTTTCTCACAGCTGTGGATTGGACTTTATTTTATAAATCTAAGTAAATAATTAGACTGAAAGGAGTAATATCTCCAAATCAGGGATGAAGCATATTGTTGGGGAAGTCTCTACTAGTGCCTTCTGCATTCTGTTTTCATCCTTCAAAGTAAGGGCAGCAATTTTCACAAGTATGAAATTAATTTTTAAAGGAGGATGAAAACACTTTCCTTCAAAGGGAGTTTCTCACAGAATAGCTAGTCTATTTGTCCTTGTACTTCCCAAATATACAAATACAAGTAATATATATATGATACCTCTCATGTAGTAAGAAAACCTTTTAATTTTATCTCCTAGGAGGGGATAAGCTCCATACATGTGTTATTCGCCCACCAGGCATCTATGGACCAGAAGAGGAAAGACACCTGCCACGAGTAGTGGTATGTATTGTATAATCCAATCCAGAGGATATTATAAGAAGTTATACCTGTACTATTTTTCCATCTAAAAATCAAATGTACAAACCAGTATCCTGATTACAGATCAAGGCATTGGAGTGAGATTTGTAAAGGTATGCAGACACCTAGAATAGGATTTAGGTGGAATTTAGTCTTGAACCCACTCCAGTACAGTAGGAGGGCTGATCTGCTTTTCCCAGCTCCCACACTGCATTGGAGCCTCCTGAACATATTACCTTCATGAAGCAGTTGGATGTTAGCTTAACATGTGTTAGGCTTTAAGAACATTATTCAAAAACTCACGTGCCAGAGGGTATATGTGCAGACTCCTTGACACTCTTGAGATCATTGCCAGAAAACCAACTTGCCTACTTCCTCAGTTTCAGATTTTGAGATTGCACTAGGAGGGCTGATTTGTCTTTCCCAGCTCCCACACTGCGTTGGAGCCTCCTAAACATATTACCTCTGTGGAGCAGTTGGATGTTAGCTCAACATGTGTTAGGTAATGTGATCCTGAAAGTCCTAACATTGCTATGTTATAATGGCGCTTAACACGTTTTATCACTTGAACTCTTGGATGCTAGAATTTTAAGTCCAGTTAACATGTCCTTAGGGTGACAAGTGACAAGGCCCCAAGAGAGTGATACCTAGAAACCCCACCTAACTGCATTATGATCCCAAGGTATCTTTGGTGACTTAGCTTCTGGTAAAAGCCTGCTTAGGTGTCTGAAGTTCAAGTGTGTTACTAGAGATTCTGCAAATTTAACTGAGCCAAGCATTTAGTTAGGCATCTATGGCCTACCTAAGAATGTTTGAAATGCACAGATTAGGCATCCCTTGTACCTTAATCTTTGGAGGGGCCCATGCCAGTAGTGGTGCTGTGAGCACACCTGACACTCAAGTGAGTGAAAATGGTTGTCATTGTTGAATTCAGAACAATGTATGTGACTTTTAAAGGCCTAGAAATCACAGCTGTTACCCAGGGAATGGAAGATCTGGGTTCTAAGCTCTCTGCAGCTTCCAGAAGTTCAAACCCACAGCTTTGACTTCCTAGAGAAGTGCCCAAATCAGCCTAGAAACTGTGTTGGGATGAAGGTTCTCTCTGGTCCTCCTGTTCAAGTTGTTTCACTGTATAGAAAGGAGTACAACATTCAGTATGCAAGAGCAAGAGGGAACCTGACTCTCAACCAGCAAGGAAGGCATTCTCCTGACAGAAGGGACTTCTGAACTCTGCTCCCATGTTCTTTATGCATTGTGCACTAGAGTCATCAGATCAAATACATAAACACCATTTGGAACAGGAGTCAAAACTCAGGACTTCTCCCTCTCAGGCAGGGTCTGGGAGTTATGTTCTCATCTTGCTTACTCTATCATGCCTATGAATCTTGCAGTCCTTCCTACACAGTAGCCCAGCTTCCATAGGAGGAGTGTTGGGAGCTCTCAACCCCCCCACCCTAGTGTTTGCTGGCCATAAGGACAGTGTCCTGGGAAGTAGGACATGTGAGTCTGAACACCTTAGGAGAAGGGGGCCCTAGAATCCATAATTCTAGGTGAATGCTCTGTCACTAGGCTACTATATAAAAGGTGACCCCTGGCACATCTTAAAAGAGTGAATCAGCTGCCGTTACATGAAGGAATGTGTTAGGGCTAAATCTAAGTCTAGATGTATGATTCAGGTTGCAAATCTCAATCTCATATAGGCACCTAACTCAAGTGGGGAGGTAGGCATCTAAATTTGGAAGAGAGGCAGTGTTTTAGAAACATTCCATTCCTATTGGCTGTTTGAAGTCCCACCCTACCCCCACACACACACAGATACACAATGCTCAGCTAAATCCCACTCCAATGTACCTCCCTCCAGGGAACAAAGAGTATACCTACATTCAGGGAGTAGGGAACTACTGGAATTGCAATTTTGTGTTTTTCATGGATGTTGCAGGGCACTAAGTTGTGCCTGCTAATTTAAGGACAGGAGCAGCATAGCCAGGGAGCTCTGCAAGCTAGGCAGTGCATCACAGCCTGAGCAACAGGCTAATGTAATTAGCCAGCATCTGCAGATGGTCAGCTGACCAGAAGGAGGCAAAGGCCTGAGCACATATAAACCCAAGGCTGGGGCTGGCAGAGGTTAGTTCTCTGGCAATAGCCAGGGGAAGGAGCTCCTGCACAAGGAAGCTACTCAGGGACCTTTGGTGGCCTGTTCTACTGCCTGCAAGATTAGTAAGGCTCCAGGACCTCATAAAAGGTACCCAGGGCTAGGAGGCATGCTATATGAGGTGAGAAGTTTGTGTTCTTAAAGGGGCAGAGCGCAGCCTCTTTTGGTTATTGTTATGTTATAGCTCAGGGCCTTATGTTTGTATTATTGTTTGTACCACAGGTTTGGGATGATGCTGTAAGGGGAGGTTTGGAGGCATCATTAGCACCCAGAAGAGTAAATTGGCCAATTTGTGGCCTCGAGTCCACCACGATCCACTGGCTGGAAAATTGGCTCCGTGGTCGGACCCAGAGGGTGGTAATTGATGGAAGTCAATCATCATGGTGCCCTGTGACCAGTGGCGTCCCCCAAGGCTCTGTCCTTGGACCCATATTGTTCAACATCTTCATTAATGATGTGGACATTGGAGTCAGAAGCGGACTGGCCAAGTTTGCCAATGACACCAAACTTTGGGGTAAAACATCCACACCTGAAGACAGGAGGGCAATCCAGGCTGATCTGGACAGGCTCGGCAAACGGGCAGATGAGAACCTGATGGTGTTTAACACTGAAAAATGCAAGGTTCTCCACCTTGGGAGGAAAAACCTGCAGCATCCTTATAGGCTC
>NW_017729016.1:11376016-11377832 GCF_001723915.1 Gavialis gangeticus
TACATTGAACACCTTCAAGAGTAAATTGGATGCTTATCTTGCTGGGATCCTATGACCCCAGCTGACTTCCTGCCTTTGGGCAGGGGGCTGGACTCGATGATCTTCTGAGGTCCCTTCCAGCCCTAATGTCTATGAATCTGTGAATCTTCATGTCTAACTCTCAGGACCCCAACCCATGACAACTGGTGCATTGGAAGAAAACCACGACCCTGAGAAGGGAAGTGAACCCTTGGGCTAGTATAGGAACCCTGAGAGTCTTATCATAAGCCAGCAGTGCCAGAGCTCAGGAGAGGGAGCTGAGGGTAAAAAAATACTGCTGTAGGAAACTGAAAGTAAAAACCTAGGTCAGGGGGTTCCTCTTCCCAGTGGAGAGGGGAGAAAAGGAAGAGAGGATAAGGAAAAAAAATGACAACAACATGGCAGAGCTAGAGACTATGGAAGCTTTAGAGCAAGAGACCCTAACTGGCAGTTGCAGGCAGATGAGGTGGAGGAAAGAGTGGCCCACTTACAACGGGAGCTAGAAATAGTGAGGTTCAAAAACAAGCAGGCCAAGGCAAAAGTGTCTGAATTAGAACTGAGTTTGCAATCTTGAAAGAAGGAAGGAGGACCCAAAGAAGTCAGATGTCTGAGTACAGTCAAGGTTGAAAAAACTTGAGTGCTGGAACAACTCATCCTGAACGAAGCTGAGAAAAGCAGAAAGCAAGAAGAAAAGTTGCACAAGATGCAGGAGGTGGTGGTGCTGATGCTGAACCTGTCCAAAGCCAGTGCAGCCCAGGCAGTGGAAAATAAATAACTAAATGAGATTTTGCACAATGGATTGAAGAATCAGAACACCTTGTAGGGACCATCAAGAAACAACTGCAGAGTCAAGAGGATCAGGTAGAGGAGTTGCATGACAAGCTGGAGAGTGGGCAACAGTGATACTTCCAATTAGAACAAGAGATGTGGAGAGAGTTAATCCAAAGCCATATCCAGTCAGAGGAGATGGGAAAGGTCATGTCAAGAGAAATGGAGAAAGTCAGAGAACAGAGAGAAGGTGTGTTGTAGGACCAGATGCAATCCTTCGAGGCAGAAGCAAGAGGTAAAACCAAGGAGAGTGACACATTGTGAACCCAGTTGCAAAGGGTGGAGGTGGAAAAGAGCCAGCTTGGGGAAAAGATACAGTCCAGATATAGATGGGAACAGTGCAACAGGGAAAGAATACCATGATGGATAGACCCTCAGGGGTAGGACTTGTATCCACTGGCAACACATAGGGGGTGAACACAAATGTACGTGCACCCCTTGTGATTGGCAGTCGCTGCCAGTGGTGCCTGCAGACAGTTGCTGCTCACCACCCGCTCTCCCTCTCACTGCTGCCGGTGGCATCTGCAGGTGGTTGCTGATCTCTGCTGGCCACTGCTGTTGCTGCTGGTGGTGTCTGTGGGTGGTTGCTGATCAGAGCTTGCCACCCTGCCACCCCTCGCCAACACCATGCTCGTCCCATGACTGGGCAGTTAACATTAGGGGCTATAGGCTGTACAGGCGCGATAGAGAAGGTAGGAAAGGAGGGGGGGTGGCAATCTATGTCAAGGAGCACTACACATCCTCTGCCAGCAGAATGGGGTCAGAGGAAGGGCAAGCTGAAGTGCTCTGGGTCAAGATTCAGGGGGGGCAGGGGGAGAGGGATTTGACGGTGGGGGTCTACTACAGACCCCCCAACCAAAAGGAGGAGCTGAACAGGGAATTTTCAGGCCAGCTTGCAGAGGCACTAAAATCAAGGGATGTAGTGGTCATGGGCGATTTTAATTACCCAGACATCTGCTGGGAGGAGCAG
>NW_017729016.1:11378667-11384838 GCF_001723915.1 Gavialis gangeticus
CCCTGGCGGGGGGTCTGGCTAGAAGATCTACTAGGTCCCTTCCAACCCTTAATCTATGAATCTATGAATCTATGAAAAACACCACCATGGCCACCTGCAGAAGCTCCCCGCTCACCGCCACCATGCCACCACCGCCTGTGGGTGGTCTCCATGCCCCCCCAGCCTCAGGAGGCATGCAGCATTCATGCTTATACCCATACGGGAAGAGGCCCTGCCAGTGATCTTGGAGTACCTGGATCAGAAATGGGGCCAGCTGATAAGCCAGCATATGGAGAAGGTGGAACAACTAAGAGAGAAACTGGAAGAACTTTCCAGCAGGCCAGAGGCTGGAATATTGATAGTGGCAGATGGTATCCAGCAGGCAGAAGTGAAATGGGCGCACATGACAACTGAGCAAAAGAACAAGCAGTCCAAAACAAGAGGCAGGAGGAGTGACTGGTTCTGCTGAGGCTGCATGCAGAAGGTGAAATACCCAAAACCAAGAGAATGGAGAGCAAGGGCTGCCAAGCCCAGGCACACTGTAAATCAGATACATGCTCCAGAAGAGACGTATTGGCTGAAGCCATAGCCAGAAAACAGGCTGGAAAGCCAGAGTTGAGGAGGATGGGATGAACACCTGGAGACACCCTAGAAAAGGCAGAGTCACACCCAAAACCCAACCTCAAGGAAGAGCTAAGTACCACACAGGAACAAAAGCCATCCCAGTGGCAGTCAGGGGACCGAGATAGGGATTAGGAAGTCCTGAAAGGGAAAATCAGTAGGAAGTGAAGAGGGCCCCAAGGAGCAGTGGTGGAATTAGGTTCAATGGGGTAGACACCAAAGAAAGAGATTGGGATAACCCCAGATAAGGAAACAGAAGGCTAAAGATAATCTTTAAACATTGCTAATCAGGCAAGAATGGGGGCAAAGGCCTGGAAAAAGGCCTCAGTTGTATGTCTGTGTCATGATATGGCCTCCCCAGGGATGGCCATGATGTCCCTAGGGTCCCATGACCATTCCAGCTCCGCCTTGTGGGCACCTACTAATCTCTCCCACCACGTCTTGCTGGTTTAAATAATGAATTGAGACACTGCCCTTGGGTTGCTGCTCGGTCACAGTCCTGACAGACTTCTCTAAGCCCTGTGGGTTGTTGGACCCCTGACTGCGTCCCACGCTCAAGAGGTGCCTTATGATACTCCCAAGCATTATGGGCTAGATGCGTGGCTCCAAAGTCTCCCATTTACCTTGCAGGTGGCAATTAAACGTTGTCCCTTTTTGAGGCCTTCATCTTGCTTGGCCTCCTGTCACTGTGCCCTCTCTGGCGCTGGGTTCTCCACACTGTAGTGTGCCCCAATGAGACCTCCCCAATAGCCTTAGCCTTGTCTACCAGTTTAAGTAACAGAAAACACAAGCCCCTGGGCTACAACACAACGATAACATAGGGTCTACACTCATAGAGTCATAGATTGTTAGGGACCTTGCAGATCATCGGGTCTAGCTCCCCTGCTCTAGGCAGGAAGACAACTGGGGTCAAGTGACCCCAGCAAGGTGACTGTCCAGTCTCCTCTTGAAAACCACCAGGGTAGGTGACTGCACCACCCTCTGGAGGGAGTTTATTGTACACCCTGCACCCTGATTGTGAAGGTGTTTTTCCTGGTATTAAGCCTGAAGCGCCCTTCCAGGAGCTTGTATCCATTGGTCCTAGTCTTCCCCAGGGGTGCCCTAGTGAACAGTTGTTCACTGAGCTCCTGATGTACTCCTCTGATATAGCGGTAAGCCGCTACCAAATCCCCTCTCAACCTTCTCTTCTTTAGACTAAAGAGGCCCAGGTCCCTCAGCCTTTCCTCATATGGCCCTGGGATTTATATGTGCTCAAAGCCCTGCCTTTGTCTGGTCACCCGACCAGGTGCAGGTGCAGGCTAATTCCCTCCTTAGCCTGCTACCACAGCAGCCTGCACCTACAGGGGTTCTGCCTGGCTCCTAAGGCTCTCTCTCTAGGCATTTTCTGCCCTTAAAGGAGCAGGCACCCCTTAGTACCCTGAGACAGTCAGCAACCTCCCAGGGCAGGCCAAGTAGTGGACACTGAGGAAATTGTTTGCGACGAAAAGCAGGAGCTGTTGCATATGTCAGGGTGTAGGTGGAGGCTGGGGAAGACCCAATGGCCAGGAAAAAAATTGAGTTCTGAGCCAATCAGAAGCATGTGGGGGCCCCACTGCAATCAGCCCGCAAAAATGGCAGCCAGCCCTGTGATCTCCCCATGATATCAGCCACCTGCCTCCTTGAGCTGGGTAGCCCCTATCAATGAGGTCCTCTGTACAGCTGTCAAGTTAACTGCCAAAAAGAGACCCGTTCCTACTCTGCTTCAAACACATAATTGAGGTGGTGAGAATACCGTCAAGGATCCCCTACCATCACATTCAAACATGCCAGAAACCCATAGTGACACATGTTTGCAAAGCACCCTCATTGCCTCAGTTTCAGATTTTGAGATTTTCAGATGTTGGCATTATAACATAGCAACGGTAGGACTTCTCCAGATCACATTACCTAACACATGTTGAGCTAACATCCAACTGCTCCACAGAGGTAATATGTTCAGGAGGCTCCAACGCAGAGTGGTAGCTGGGAAAGACAAATCAGCCCTCCTACTGCAATCTCAAAATCTGAAACTGAGGAAGGAGGCAAGTTGGCTTTCTGGCAATGATCTCAAGAGTGTCAGGGAGTCTGCATATATACCCTCTGGCACATGAGTTTTTAAATAATGTTCTTAAAGCCAGACACCTAAGTATCAGCTAACTTTGATCTAATATCTCTCCCAAATCTATAATTGCTCCAGTAAAATATATTACCCAAACAACTCTTACTTTTTGCCTGTTTCCTACAGCATCATAGTTACAGCGACATCACTGCCTTACTTTTAGGCACGGGAATACTCAGCACTGCCATATGTGAATCTTGGGCTTGGTGACTGAACACATAATACAGGGTAACAGATAACATAGTTGGAGAGAGAATTAAAATAAAAAATCTGCCCTTTTGTGTGAGAGAGAAATCCTAAGTGAAACCTGCTGCGGTGGAAAGGCTAAGCTTGTATAACTGCTTATCCCACATTATTTTAGGGTTTTTTTCAGCCAAATCTTGTAATGACATCTTAGTTCAAAGCTGTCCAGCTTTGTCCACTGGAAGGCTGACATCTTTATTCCCATCTTTCTCATGGGCTTCATTAAGTGGATGAAATGGAAATAATTAGCTGAAATAGCTAGCTATACTCTAGACACTAGTACCACTAATTTCATGGTAATAAAATTCCCATGATATGAAAAAAGCTATGTAGTTGACAGAAATGCTAGGCTATCTTTCAGGTATAAAATGCCCGTCCTCAGGTCTGGGAATGGATCAGGTATAGCCTAAGCTAAATACCATGTCTAATGATTACTTTTGTTTAACATGTACAAATGAATGTAGTCATATAAGGGAAATAGTAAATCTGTGGAACAAGGAGAAGTTAACAAGCAGTTACAGACCAAGTAAAGAACAATGGAGAAAGATAAATTGTTTAAAATTCTAATGAACCATAAAGCCATTGTGTGTGTTAAGTTCTTGGTTTTCAGAGTTCAGTGAAAGTATGATTTTTGTTCCCAGGCCCATCTTCTGAAGGTAGTGCATAGGTTTTCCTTAAGGACCATAATTGTGAGGTCATAAATGGAATGGTTATTCTGGGAAAAATGTTGTCCCACTTGTGGTTTGGGTGTTTTTTCCATAATTTTTCTGTGAGAGTTCTGGAAACAACACGCAGATTTCCAGCCACAACAGACTGCACAATTTCATAACAGCTTCCATTGCAACTACAGCATTACTTTTTATTTTTTGGCAGAAACCAATATAATGAGTCGCTCAGCCATTAACTTCCGTAAACTCCTAAATTTATTTCCCTTCCTGAAATTATTTAATTATTGTGTTTCTGCAGAAGAATATTGAATGGAGGCTATTTAACTTCAAGTTTGGAAATCCCAATGCTCAGATGAACTGGGTTCATGTTGGAAATCTTGTACAAGCTCATCTGTTAGCTGCTGAAGCTCTAACGCCTGAGAAGGGATATAGAGCTGTAAGTAAACAACTAAATAACCTGCTCAGTTTGATATAGTTCAAGAAGACAGGTCAAATTTCTCTGTCTTTCAGATATAAAAATCTGTTTTATAGATAGAAACCATTGAGTTCTTCATGCCAAATATTTGCATTGAAAAATGCAGTTTGGTGCATCTTGTTCTTACATTACATTTTTCCTTCTTGTAAACAAGACTCACAAAGGTAATGTAGGAATACTATGTAAATTAATATGCCTAGCATTATCAAATATTATAGAATAATTTGTTTTTTAAAATGTCAGCTCTGATTCTGGGTGCATAAGCCTTTAGGTGAGCAACCTCCAGTGAGCAACCTCAGGGCTGTATTACAGAGAGCAGTGGCCTGGTCACATCAAGCCTCCAGCAGTAAGAATTTCCCCACTTCTTTCCCCCCAGTGCTCAGAAGCATGTTCCCTTCCTATTTTTCCTCATCTCCATTGGTGCCACTGTCCTGGGGGCGGGGGAGGCCCCAGAGCCACTCCTGCCTGCTCCGGCTGGACTGTATAGGGCATGGGCTCAGCTTGGGACAGGGGCAGGTGAGTTTCCCCTCCCCACCAGGTGTTCCCTGCCAGCCTGAGAACAGGCACAGGGCGGGAGAAACCCACCTGCTGCCACCACTGTCCTGGGCTGAGCCTGGCCTCCACACAGTCCAGCTGGAGCTAGGCAGAAGTAGTTCTGGAGCTCCCCTTGCCCTCTGAACAGTGGAGGCAGTGGCGGACATAAAAGGGTGGGAAGGGGAGGGGAGGACACATGCCTCTGAGCATGGAGGGGAGGTGGGGGGATTTTTACCTGCTTTGTGGACTTTAAAAAGTCCCTAAATGCTGTGGCATGGTCTGCCCACCCTAGTAGGCAGGAGAGAGGAGAAGAAGGCTGGGAATAGGGAGGCTGCCCGCCCTGACAGAGCCAGTCACTGTTCCTGCAACCTTTTGTGGAAAATGTTCCCCTTCTGGTATTGCCTGATGTTACATGCATAGAGAACTCCAATACATTTCATAGATTTCATAGACATTAGGGCTGTAAGGGACCTAGGGCTGGAAGGCTGGAAGCATCCAAGTGTTTCTTAAATGTATCCAGAGTAGGTGCTTGCACCACTTCTGGAGGGAATCTATTCCAAACTCTGGAGACTCAGACAGTAAACAAGTTTTTCCTTATGTCCAGACTAAAATGGTCTTCCAGCAGCTTGTGACCATTAGACCTTGTTTTTCCTTGGGGTGCTCTGGTGAACAGATGTTCTCCTAGTTCCTGATGCACATTCCTTATATATCATATCCCAATTTATTTCAGGCAGAGGGCCACTTACCCAGTTTCAGCAAGCTGTCAAGGGCCACGTGGGTAGCCCCTCCCCTTGACAGGGCCCCCGCCCACTGGTCATCATCCTGGAACCAATGTCCCAGGGCCAGCACCAGTGGGGCCCAGAGTGGGGTGCAGGCTGGCAGGGGTCTGTGGAGCCAGGCTGGGCTGCACCAGCAAGGAGAGGGGGGAGCTGGCCTGGCTCCATAGAGCCCCTGCCAGCCAGGGCCCTGTACTCCTGCCACCCCACTCTGGGCCCCACTGGCACTGGCCCTGGGACACCAGTGTGGGCCCTGTGCACCCACTCACTCCCAGTGCCCCCCAGCCCTGCAGTACAGGTGGGGGGCAGTGTGCAGCCCCGACCCCCTGCTCCCCAGCTGGGGACAAGCTGGTGCTGAGAGTAGGAAAAGCAGCCCCTCCCCCGCCTGGTGGCCCACGCTCCCTGCTGCAGCCACTTGCAGCCCGTGCAGGGCTGTCCTGAGCAGGCACAGGCAGCCCCAGGCGGGCTGCGAGTGGCTGCAGTGCAGGGTGCCAGCCATGGAGCAGGCGAGGGGCTGCTTTTCCTACTCTCAGCACCAGCTTGTAACCTGCCCCCAGTGTCAGCCTGGGCTCCGTGCTGGCTCTGGGCTCACCTGTTGGGGCTGTGCCACAGTGGCAGTTGCTGTGGACCCCCTGCTTGCTGTGCCGGGCAGTGTTTGCCACCAGTGCCTCTGGGCTGCCCAGCGCGTGAGCTCCAGAAGGCCAAAGGGCATTACCAGGAACATCAAAGCTCAAATAA
>NW_017729016.1:11389838-11397946 GCF_001723915.1 Gavialis gangeticus
CCAGCTTGTAACCTGCCCCCAGTGTCAGCCTGGGCTCCGTGCTGGCTCTGGGCTCACCTGTTGGGGCTGTGCCACAGTGGCAGTTGCTGTGGACCCCCTGCTTGCTGTGCCGGGCAGTGTTTGCCACCAGTGCCTCTGGGCTGCCCAGCGCGTGAGCTCCAGAAGGCCAAAGGGCATTACCAGGAACATCAAAGCTCAAATAAAACATACCCCAAGCTATATGCAAATAAGGCTTATTTTTATTAGAAAATTAAGTATTCTTACATCATGACCATAAGCTATTGTATTAATTAATATAACAACCATGTTGCAAATTTAGTGGATTCACCCTGAGGAATATGACTTTTGCTGCTGAAAATTAAAAAGAAAAACCTTAGTACTATAAGAATTAGGTTGGTTGTACAAACTGTAGTATAAGAGCTAAGTACAGTGGCTGAGGCTCTCTGTAGTATATCAATGTAAATCATAGTCAACTCCATTAAATTCTGTAGATTACCACCAGTGTAAAACTTTTGTGAGATCAGAACTCAGTCTGGTGGAAGCAGCTTAACTACTTTTGTTTGGCTTGCTATATTATTTACAAAATCAGTAAAGATATATTTAATAGGGGGGAAATGCCTTTACATAAACAGTGTTTGGCTTCTAACCTCTCTTTTTCTTTCCTTTTTTTTAACAGGGCGGTCAGGCATATTATGTACATGACGGCGAGAATGTCATGTTTTTTGAATGGATAACTCCATTGGTATGTATTATACTTGTCTACTTATGTGTGGGACTTGAACATATAACTAATCTAGAGGGGATTCAGCACTAAACAAGTGCTGAAAAGTCAACATCTTGTGTATATATTTATTTGTTAGATTAGAACTATGTTCTGTTCTCCTCACACACCCAAAACTTCCACTGGCTTCAGAGTTTTAGGCATGCATTATTACGGTCAGTGGAGAATCATGCCCTTGAAGTTTCTTTTAAACCTACAACAGAAACAGCTTGAAATTCTCATAACTAGCAGACTTGGAGTTTAGCAACTGTCCTACAGTCCCTGCAATACACACAGGTGAAATTCACTGAAAGCAATGCAACATGATTGTACCCAAGGAATAAGAAATCCTCTCTTTTCATGTCACTGTTATCTGGAAATAGCATCACCTCTAATGGTGTCACCTGTGTTTGTGGCAAAGGTTTCAGTTAGAAAAACTAAAATAAGGGCCATAGTAAGATGAACTGGAAAAAAAGTTCAAATGTATTATTTAACAATAATCTTGCTGTACTAACGTCCATCAATTTGATATTAATTCCTTTTTCTTACTCTCTTTTTCTTTTAAATCCCTGCCAGTTTGAAAAATTAGGTCACAGTAAACCATGGATTCATGTTCCTGCTTTCCTTGTTTATATAGCAGGTAAAATACCTTAGAGCAGGGCTCCCTCTCCCTTCTTTTTCCAGAGGTCAGTGTGGTGCAACACAGCACAGCCTGCAGTGCCAGAGGAGCCCATGGCTTGGTGCAGAGGGGGGTCCACAGCCAAGGAGGCAGGGAGGGGGGAGGGGGAGGATGCCCACTGGCCTGCTTGCACAGTGCAGCAGTGGGGGCGCTGCCCACCCGCACACTCAGTGCAACAGTGGTAAGGAACCACCCATCCACACAGTGCCAGGGGAGCTTGCAGACAGGGAGGCAGGGTGGGGGAGGATGGCCCCAATGGTGTGGTGCCTATGGTGTATGCACCTTACTGGCAAAGAAGTTGGACAGCACTACCTTAGATTATTGTGCTCTGTTAGTTGCATTACAGCTTTTACTTCTGCTGCTGTTAACAGTAATCTGCCTAACAGTGTTGCAATCTTTAGCATTTCACTTTGTTTAACTCCTACACAATTGTTATATATTTTGTACCATTTGGAATTGTCCCCACATCAGTGGAAGTGCAAGCTTTCACTGAGTTAATTATATGCTTTGTTAATTATATGGTGTTGTCAAAGCATCTGATCCTGCCTCTGTAGAAATCCCACAGCAACCTGGGGTGTCAGTGGGGGAGTACTGGGCATGTACCAAAATGTAGGATATTGCCCACAACAGCTATCATCACCCAGTTGCTCTCACTTTGCTGTTGTTGCTCTAATAATGTAACTTTCTGTTGCATAGCTGTAGTGATGGAGTATCTGCACGTGGCACTGAAACCCATATTTTGTTTTACACCTGTCTTGACCAGAAATGAGGTAAATGTCTAAGTGTATACATATACAGTTTTTTTTTAACTTTCTGACCAAATTTTCCAGGAAACATATGATATCAGTAGGACACCTTCTCTGGGTAGAGGCCAGAGGGTGGAAACATATAAAGTAGATAGAGAAGAGTTCCACTTTTCTCTGCAAAACCAACCCCCTCTGTGACATCAGTTTTCTACCCCATTCTTTACAAAACTAATGCATGGGGCTTGGAAATTAGACAGGGTTGTGGGGGTGAAGATTCACTTTTGAATATAGGGATTGCAAGGAAAATTTGTTACATTATATTTTCTTATTTTCGTATTTTACTCTGTTTTTGTAAGTTTTTGTCTTTTGTTATAAGCTACCTGTCACAGGAGTGCCACTATTGGAGCCTCTCCGGGTATGGCTCCGCCCTCCTGTAATGGGCCAACCGCCTGCTTACTCTCCTGCCATGCCTTGATCTTATTTAATTAATAGATTGTTGTAATTAGCGGGAGGCTGCCCATTTCTATGCGCCCCGATGACAGGGGGCGCTATTTGCGGCTCCTTTTCCTCCCCTACATTGCAGCCCAAGCCTCGCAGATGGTGCTGGTGTGATCTGACTTTGGCCCTGTTATGTCTCGCCCCTCCTTTTGCCCTCGGGGCTTCTCGCTGCCCTCCCCCCCCGGGGCTCCCCACTGCCCCTCTACACTTTCAGGGCTCCTCGCTGCCCCCTCTCAGGGCTCCTCGCTGCCCTCTCTCTCTCTCCCTCTCAGGGCTCATCACTGCCGTCTCTCACACTCTCTCTCTCTCTCTCTCTCTCTCTCTCTCTCAGGGCTCCTCACTGCCCCCTCTCAGGGCTCATCGCTGCCCCCTCTCTCTCTCTCTTGGGGCTCCTCACCGCCCCTCTGCACTCTTGGGGCTCCTTGCCGCCCCTCTGCCCTCTCAGGGCTAGGCCTATCAGACAACAGTTAATCCCTACCAGGCAAAAATACTCCAGCTCATGGCAGCAACCCACGGATACTCGTGCAACCAAACCTTGGCCTTCTCTCCACACTGGCTGAGCTCCTCACTCCTTGGCTGTCGGAGGAGAAACTGCCACCCTAGCCTCCTGCCTGGGTTTAAGAAGGGCTAAGCCTGGCCCCTTCCTGTCAGGGGGTTTCACCGGTTGCCCCAGCAACCAGCACCTGTGTTGCCCTGGTGACTGGCAGCTGCGCCTCCCCCTTCTCACCGCTAGGGGGCTCTCTGGAGCCATCCCTGTTCTCAGGCGCAGGGCACCTAAATGCTCTGCAACACTACCCTACTAAGTCTGTTCTCTGGAAGGGCAGCATAGAACTGTAATAAATTGATAAATTCAGCCCCCTTTGGAGAGCAAGAGGGCAGATACCCAGAGGCAGTAACCAGAGACTAGAAGTGAAACCAGACAGAAAATCTAACAGTCATCTGATTATTTTTTTCAGTAAACAATCCTGTACTGTGGAACTGCTTATGAAATGGAGGTTCTTAAAACAGCTTAAGTGCAGGTGTCCATGGGTAGATCCAGGATTTCGGAAAGGGGGGTGCAGGAATACTGACCTGTGCTGCTGTGGTGGCTGCACCCCAGCTCCCAGCCTCCCCCTTACATCAGGGTGAGCAGATTGTGCCATAGGAACAACAGCAGGGAATTATTTTTAAGTCCCTCAAGCTAGGTAGGTGTCTTCCTTCCCCCTTCTCTTCCCTTCCTGCTCAGCAGCACATCTTGCCCTGCTCCCCTACCTGCTTCTGTTGCTGTCCCCAGATGACCAGCAAGGTCAGTGCTCAGCTCCAGAGCCACTCATGACTTACTTCATCTAGGCTGCCTGTGGAGCTAGGTTTGGTTAGAAACAGCAACAGTAGCAGCAGTGGCAGTAGGTAAGTTCTCTTCCCTCCAGCCTGCTCCTGGGTTAGCAGGGGAACCGGGCAGGGAGGAGGGACGCACCCACTGCTGCTGCTGTCTCTGGCTGAGCCCAGCTCTACACAGAGCCCAGCTGGAGTGGGCAACAGCAGCTGTGGAGCTCCCACCTCCACCCCTACCCCTGCCCCTAAGGCAGCCAGAGACAGCAACAGCCATGGGCAAGAGAAAGGGGGAGAGAATGGAGGGAAGGCACTGTTGAGCACAGAGGCTTCAGGAACTGAAAAAAAGTCCCCGGCTGTTGTTCCCATGGTATGATTGACTGAAAGGGGGAGTACATCTGTGCCACAGCACTCCTCATGGATCCACCTGTGCATAGCAATGGGAAAGGAACAAAAACAGTCTCAAAACCAGGATCGTCAGCAGAGACCATGAGAGTGCTGGTCAAAGCTCAGAAAGTCCTGTATTTCACTTTGTTTTTATTCCAAATTAAAATGAAAAGTCAACGTATCCTGCAAAAGGTCCTTTGATCTCATTTCTATTTTAAAGTTTATTATTATTTATACCACATTATAACAGTTATTGGTTATTTCTTGCTCCTTTGTCTAGCTTCCACAGGGTTCTTCTGTGTACTCAGTTGGTTACAAGCCCAGTTTGTGAGCAGTCCATAAAGGATATGAGCTGTTATAGCCCCAAGTTTACAGAATCTTGGCTGTTTAGCTTAAGCTGTAACAACTCATACCTTAAACTGTGGACAGCTGTGGTGCTGGCCAAGAGGTAGTTCTCACATCTGCTGCATGGTACAATCTGTTCCTAAATAATGTTTTCTTCTGTTGAGATTCTGCTCTTGATTCTTGGTTTTTTCTCCATCATGTTTTGTTCAAATTATAAATCATCATCAACTTAATTTGTTGTTCTTTTCTTTTTTAGGTGTGGAATATTGCTGTCACTCACACTTTTCGAATAGACAAGGCACGTAGTCAGCTAGGTTACTACCCAAAGAAATTCACATTTGCTGATTGTGTGGATCAATATCTTAAGACAAGACCCAAGTGTCAGGATAATTGCATGTTATTTAAAGTCCTGCTTGCCTTTTGCATCTTGTTTTTGAGCTTACTTTGTTTCTTTTCCTAAGAGCAAACAGTTACCCACTTACTAAAGGAAAACCACTGTTTACTGACCTACCATATGTATTAATATTCCTAAGTATTAGTAAGTCTCAGATCCAACAAAAGGCTTGTACATTGTGGCTACATCTACAGGTGTGCTATAATGCCCGCTAGCCTAATGCACATTAAAGTGTCACTTAAAAAACTATGCTCTTACTCTAATGTTCAATAAAATAGGCTGCTGTGCATTAAATGACACTGAAAAAATGTGCGCTTTTGTTACTGCGCATTAAGATAACCTGATGCGCATTTGTTTAGTATTTCACACTGGACGTACTAAATGTAATGTGCATTAGGAAAACCACCTTAATGCATGTGTAGATGCACCCAGTGACACTCAATATTGGCATGCCTAAAATTATAGGATGCTGGTGCTCAAAATGGAATATGCACACCTAAGCTGAGCACCTACATTCCTTATAGAGCCAGAGTCAGCAATCTTTAAGGATCAGTGGACCAAAATAAGGCAGCTGTGTCCAAAGGTAGGCCACTTACTGCTTCCCCAAGCACCATTTCAAGCCATCAAGCACTCCAGGAGGGTTATTGCATCCCTCCTAGTCTTGGATGCTTAGGTGCCAGTTAGAGGTAAGGGCCTATATGAAACTGGATACACAGCTTGAGACTGCTTTCTTCAACCTTTAAGGAGCAGTAGACCAAAATAAGGCGTCTAGGTCCAAAGGTAGGCCACTTACTGCTTCCCCAGACACCACTCCAAGCTACCTGCTCTCACCCCAGTCCTTCCTACTCCATGCCAAGGGCTGCTGCCTTACTCTCACGTCCCCCTACTACAGCTGCTTCTTCCTTTACCCATTACCACTAATTTTTGTCACCACCATTTGCCACTAGTGACTAATTTCACAGCTAGAGATGAGGGCTGGGGAGGCAGCAGACAGCACTACAAAAAAATATTTTGGGGCCAGAGGAATTCAGAGAGCAGGGTGGCAAAAAAAATAAATCACCAGACTGAGCTGCACTGCAGCATGACTGGATACAGTTACTTGGTAGACTGAATCTGGCCTGTGGGCCATAGATTGCTGATCCCTGCCATAAATTATGTGGGGAAAGTTAGGTGCATTGGAATGAGACTTTTAGAAATCGGCATACTGAGCAAAGGTGTGCTACGCTAGCCAATAGGAAATGCTAAGGAGAGGTTGTTTGCATCCCTTCCAGTCTTGGGTGCCTAGGTGCCAGTTAGAGGCAAGGACCTATGTGAAACTGGATACATGTCCGGAAACTGCTTTCTTCACTTAGACACTGAAGATACATGGGAGCTAGCTCACTTTTTTACTTTAAGATATGACTGGAGGAGGAGATAAAGGTGTGCACTTTTCCTAGAAGAGCCTAGTGGACAAAGTACTCCTCCAGGAAGGGGGAAGTTTGTTTTGTAGGACTTTCTTAGCCTGAGCTGGTTCAAACATACATCTCACAATTCCCAGGAGAGTGCCCTCCTTCCTTTTGCATTAAAGAGCCAATGAATAAAATAGATAAAACACTGGGGGCTGGAAACACAACCGAGGACTCCCACCTAGAGTCAGCTCCGGCTTGTTTGTTCTTTGACCCCATGAATCTTGTGTTTCTTTCTATACAGAGGCTTAGTTTCAACTGAAGGATAGAGTGTGCCCCCAACCTCACTTCTTTTAGGTAGGTTTTTTTAGGAGGTGGAAGACAGCCCAAAAGGATTCTGCAACTCAAGTCGTCTACTTTCTGGGTGAATGATCTCTGCCACCATAAAAAAGTGGGTACTAGTAATACCTCCTCCTCCATCTGTGTTTTATGAATGGAATCAATTTCTTTAAAGTGGTGAGAAAAACTGGAATCCATCTACTTGCTCTTGCTTTTTACACTCTGAACTCGGAGCTGAGATGGTGAGGTCACTCCAGGGACTTCCCTCACATGCTAGAGATAGAGCATTTGGGGAATGACAGCGAGGACCTTCCCAGAGCTGCTCAGTTCTGGGTTTGGAGAATGCAGAGCAGGTCAGGTAGGCAGGGCTTAGTTTTCAGGAGCACAAGAGTGCTGTGAAGTAGTGCAGGCATGACTTTCAGTGCCTAAATTCTACCAAAATTGCACTTTGGGAAACCCAAATTGTCTTTTATTTTTGGCCCAAACTGATTTGCAGTTAGTCACAGCATGCTCCTCAACCCTTGCAGATTGCAGTATTCTTCTTAACTAGTTATTTTTTAATGATGTATTATACACACTTATTTTTATCTATTACATTGTTACACAAATATTAAAAAACATGGCACATCAATAACTGTTCTTAAAAGTTGAAGTTGGTCATCAGGCCAGCAGATCAATAATGACTCATGCAGGAAGAGAGATATTGAATTTATGTTTCATGCCAAATGTATTTCTTCTGAAAATGGTTGCTTAAGTGGATAAGAAATTGGATAAAGAACTATAGAAGGTCTGTTGTTTTGTATAAACAGAAAAGGAGGTGGAGTCAGGCAATGCTTCTAATTTAACTGCTGCCGTAATCATTGCATGTTACTATGAAGAATACAGTGGATCTGGAAAACTGAAGAAGAAAGCTGAAACAAAGGATTCATATAAATAGTTATCAGTGAATGTACAGAAAAGTTGAATTACTGTGAATAAGCTGTTTTGTGAACCTACAAAATAAAAATTAAATTAAAATGTATATGTGCTTGTAAATGTACAGTGCAACTTTAATGCAATAACAGAAAATAATTAATCTCACTCTACTTCTCAAGCATCCCTCTATCCAAATCAAGGAAGGCAAAGCTTAACATTCCTGATGAGTTCCAGCTTCTAAGCTGAGACAATAACCTGGAAAGAGAAAGTTTGGTTTCACTTATTGTTCCCTAAAGGACAACTATTCCTTCAGCTTTTCCTTGTAAAGGAACTAAACCTATTTGCTACCTAC
>NW_017729016.1:11402946-11415879 GCF_001723915.1 Gavialis gangeticus
CTGGAAAGAGAAAGTTTGGTTTCACTTATTGTTCCCTAAAGGACAACTATTCCTTCAGCTTTTCCTTGTAAAGGAACTAAACCTATTTGCTACCTACAAAGACTCCACAAAACTGTACCCAGTACTAAGAGCTAAATTAACTTCAAGGAACCGCCCAGCATGAAGTCCCTACATGGTCGTAAACAGAGTACACAACCCTGAGTAACTGGTATCCCCTTTCTAGGATTTGGCTTTATTGGAAATTCAAAAAACAACAAAATATGAATTTCCAATTACTTTTCCCACACAAACTTAACTGCCTCTAGGATGTCACTCACCAGAAAGTAATTTCTACCACTGGACCTGAACCTGTCATGATGATTCAGCAGCAGTTCTAACACCTGTTAACAACATGGGTCACTAGGAGAGCCTCGTCACTTGGTTTCATCCATCAAGCAAATACCTTTTTCTCTTTCCTCTCAGGGCTTTAGGAGCAACAAAAATTAACAGAAGGTCCTTCAGCATGCTTTCTAATTCACATTGCCTCCTTAGGACAACTAACTGCTTTGCTGAAACAACAACAGAACAATATTATATATCATTCGTTATTAATAAAAATAGTCCCATAACAAGGTGTGCAATAGCCACTTAAAAAACAATGCTACCTCAGATAACACAGGCAAACTTGTTCTGTCTCTTAAGAAATATAGGAGCAGAAAATTATGCAATATAACTTCAGACATGTTAATCCCTCTTTGCGAACAGAGGTGGTTTATGCAATGGTTATTGTTTTATGTTAATGTGTTCCTGTTATAGTTATTAATCCAGTTATTACAAAAGGTTGGAAACTATGAGAACTGCCAGGTGAAATGCCTGATCTTCATTTTTAGCATTTTGCAAGCAAAACACCTTTCTACATACAGAAGTTTAGCAACATACTTAACAATAGCCTCAGTTAATTTCCATTTCTTTTTAATCAATATACACTATTTAAAAAGAGAGGGTTGGTTTTAGCTTCCGATTTAGATGAGCAATTGCCTAATTGTTGTACTCTGATACTCTTTACTGAGTTGAAACCTTTGCCCACGATTTACTATCAGCAGGAGTACTGGCACCCTAAGTACATCATAGCTACATTTTGAAAATTATTAAAACTTTACCATAAAAAAATAGGTGCAGTGCTGCCAGGGTGATGATACTAAAGATGAGAATACATTTACACAACATGCGATGAACTGAAAATCAATCTCAAAAGACCTTGCTTTTTGTTTTACGGAAAAGAGTTCTGCACAGATTGCTCGTTGTCTTTACAAAGCACTGGAAATTCAGATACCGATTAGACTTTCGTTTACATATGTATGATTTTAAATGGATGCATAACAAACTCACTGGCACTGAATATCTTTGAAGTGCCTATTTCTCTGCTTATTTTCTGTTGCTCCTGAAATTACGGGTTGTGCTTGCTGTGTTTCAGAAATATTTCGCACGGTTTTGGGGCCGTTCCTAGTGATAACCGCATGGCAATCACTTGGGGGGGCTTTCCAAAGATCGCTTCTCCAGAGTGGGGCACAGCTCTGTGTAGTTCTGTTGCAGACACTACGGTATAAGTCTCTCGTGAAAATGATGACGGTATTAAAAAACAAAACAAAAACACCAATCCTATATTCCTAGTCCCAGGTGCCTCAAATGCAGTCCTTCTGCTGGCGCCTCGCTTCCCTGTGCCGGGAGCTGGGGCGAGCGCCTCTCTCTTCGGAAGCCGAGAGCAGAAATGGAGTGCTCCGCCACTGACGTCAATACGGCGGCGGTAGGTAAGTAGGTAAGCGGAGCGGCCACACGGTGCGCGCGGTCCCTTGCTCGCCAGCCCCGGGCGGACGCTGCCCGCTCCCGGGCCATGGGCCGTGCGGAGACCCCGAAGATCTGAGCTGGTCTGGGGACGATGCGTTGCTGGGGACGCTTTGTGCCAGTCAACATCCAGAGAAGAGAGCGGAGCATCCCCGCAGGGGGCCAGGAGCAGCCGGGACCCCCGCACCTCGGAGCCTGCCCAGGGTAATCGCCCCTGCTGCTCGGCCGCTCCCCAAGGCTTGATGGTGCCTGGGCACGCTCAGATACTTTCTAACTTTTTTGGGGTTGTTTTGTTCCTGTATCGCCTCCTGTTTGCAAAAATACCCGGGCTTTATTTGTCCTTGCAAAATAGGCAGCCAAAATGCTCGGGAGGGAGGGAGGGAGGGAGGGGAAGAGGGGCCGGAAGGCACTAGGTCCCACGCCTGAGAGTGGGCATCAGTTATCCTTGCCCGGGGCAGGTGGATGCCCTCGGGAGCTGATGGTCACTTCCCTGGAGCGAGAGAAAGATCCTGCAGGATACATTTAAGTCTGTGGGGCTGGGAAAAGAAAGGGGTGTTTGGGGCAGCTCTTCGCACCCAGGCAACCTGCGTTTTTCAAACCAGGGGAACCAAGCTGCAGCCTTGAGGTCAGAGACCGCACGTCCTGGACGTGTGTAACTGGCCCAGCAAAGTGTCAGGGCCGGTGTGCCAGGCCATCCCCCGGGAGGCACAAAAGTGACTTGAGTCAGTAGACGATGCTGAAGAGCATGACGACCGGTAACCAGAGGTTGTTTAGTGGCCCTTCCCTGGTGATGGACGGGACTAAGGATTGTTTTGTCTTGTCTGGTCTTTTTTTTTCTATCTTCTTCTAATATCTCAGTACCATTTTCATTTTAGCATTTTCCAGATGCGAAATCTGCAAACACAAAATGTCAAAGTTTTCTGCATCCATTTCTTAAATATAAAAGTACTGCAAATATCCTAGTGAGAGGTCCTAGGGGTATACAACTGTGTGCAGCTCTTGTTCTCCCTGAATTGTAATCAGTTGTTTACTGTTACACTGAATAGCAAGAGAGATTGACCAAAGCCAGTTATTCATAAAACCCTGGTGGATAACGAATGAGACACAACTAAAGCAAAAGTCATAACTAACTATTTTATTTGGCGGTGTATCCATTTAAGTGTTCAGCCCTCCGGGCAGCCGGCCCAGAATTCCAGGTAACTGCATCAACTGCCAGCGACACTTGCCTTTTAAACTGTAACATTCTACAAGGCAGATGAAATTAGACCTCAGAGGCATCCAGTCCAAATGCTTTAATGTGCCGATGTAATGTTTCTGGTTAACTTTGCTTCTCTACTATTTTTGACTACTTAGAAAGTAAATTATAGAAATTACAATTGGAAATGTAGGGCTCTCTTCTCCAGTTCATCACCCCTGGCAATGCAGGATCATTCTGTGTAATACATTCTTAACTACCGCAACCCAGTCCTTATTTAAATGATTTAACAATGAAGCTGTCATAACTTCCCTGGTAAATCTGTTCTACAACGAATAGGCTTTATTTAAAACTCTTTTTTGCTTTTCACCTTAGTAATGTTGCTCAGCTTAACTCTCCTATTGCTAGAAATATACCCTTAGATCAGTCTAAACTTTGCTTCTGTGGCAATATGCCTCACCCGTGAACATTTCAGAACTCAGATTCTAAGAAAAATGACACATGATATATGGAAAGTGAGTGTTTTCTAATAATTAGGACCTAGGATTGCTGATGAGAAGTTCTGAAATTTACTCCCTCCTCTTCCATTCACTGTGACCTCATAACATGACTTCACCTGTCTGCCTCTGCTTCTTCTGATATAGAAAGCAGTAACATCCCTATCTGTAAAGTTATGAGGATTTTTTAACTAACCCTTGTGCAATACATTAAAATCCTCAGATGGCAAGGACAACAGAAGTTTCTAACATTTTAAAGGAGATCATACGATTTTAATTGTAGCATCCTTTTTATGACTAATCTGCAAGTGGGATTCCTCACCAGCTTCTAAATAATATAAAACATTAATGTTCTATAAATATAGAGTGAAATTAAATGGATCGCCTCAATAATAATCACCATAATAATCATAACTGCTTAGAATCCATATAGTGGTTTGATGTTTTAAACATGTACAGACATCAGCTACTCAATACCATTTACTTATAGAACAGAAAATACAATCTTATTTCATCAGAATGATTTATTATTTTACTTTCTTAATCAATATATTGATATATTTTTCACTCCCTCTCTCTGCAGTAATATTTTTAGTTGCCCTGAGAAGCAACAGATTGACAGATTTGTCTTGCATTATCTACAACAGCCCACAACCTACCAGTGGACATCAGAACCTTCTAGTGGTGGGCCACAAGGGCAAATAAAAGGGAGTGGTTAGTGAGGTTGGCATGCCCTTCCCCCAAAACACTGCCACAGTGCCAGGCAGCATCATAGTGAGCTGCCATGCTGCATCACGCATGCTCTGTCTTGAACCAGAAGCAAAGTTAGTGCAGAATTTGTAGGTAGGCTAATTAATGGTGTACATGTTTGCATTGCTTCTGGGTCCAGCAGTAGTACAAGCAAAGCTGTGTGGAATACCTCTGCATGGCACCAGTGTCACCATATGTAGTGCCAGGCAGGTAGCTGAGCCACTTCTGTGCAGGCCATCCTATGCACAGAAACAGTGCAACCACGTTCCCACAGTGCTGTACCCAAATCAGTTAGCCTACCTTAACCACTGCACTAATGCGGTTACACTATACCCCTTCCAATCTGGCTAGACCAGTTTAGGTTGCAGTTGTACCTGTTCCAGTTCTCCAAGCTACTGTGATATCTCACAGCGCTTTGTGGAATCAAAGAAGCTGAAAACCACTGATCTAAAATATGGTCTTTTAATAGGAAGCAGCAGTGCAAGCTTCCTCATAATATCTCAGTCCCAGCCACCACCAGTGTTTAAAGCATGAACACATTTTCAGTGTTTATTCAGCTGCTGATTTTTCTTTTTTTATTGTTTGTAATGTGGGGCAAAACCAAACTCTTTTTTTCAAATTGTTCTGAGTGTGTGTCAGAGAGATTAGGTAGGTATTACTAATTGATTTAGGCAAAGTTCTGTCGTCTTCTTTACATTCTGTAAAAATTAAACATTTTTGTTCCTTTAAATATGACCCTGGCAGTCCAGGATTCCCAAATCCTTGGGTGACAGGCTATTTGAGCTTCAAAAGCAGACATATAAGACCAAGAACTAAACTGAAGCCATCAGGAAACCAAACAATTAATTTATGTCATAATAAATTTTGCTACCAAGTGTTATTCTATTTTAAGCTAGCATGCAGAACACATCAGTGCACCCATGAAATGTGGACATTTCTTATGTTCTTTATAAAAACGTATTTTCCCCTCTCATGCTGCAGGTTGCTATCTAGAAATGACCAGTCCAATATATGCAAAGATATTTAGGTGTATTGAGGTTGCTATCTTTAATAAAGAAAATGTACACCAAAAACTTAAATTTCTCAAATACAATGACAGCATGTACTGTTGACCAAACATGAACATTTTTTATGTTTAAGAGAAACATAGAACGAAAACAAATTCAAAAATCAAAAACCCTAAGAAGTGAGCCTTTTTAGTCTTGTTTGGAAATCTGAAGCTAATATTATGATTTATCTTTTGAACAGGTTAAAGGAAAACTTTGCAGCCCTGAATGGAGCTTTTTAATATGAAACTTAATGGAATTATCTGCACCCCAGAGCACTATGGAGCAATTTTCAGCATGGGAAAGAAATTGTGTTGTGTGTCTGGTGATAGAAAATCGTCTCTCATTTTGTAGGCATGACACGAAATATATATCTAATGGGGTAGTACCCCCTTGGCGCCAAACATCTACTTATAATCTGAATGGACATGCTGGAGCTCTAAGTAAAAGAAGCATGAAGGCAGTAGTGACAGGAGGCGGAGGCTACTTTGGATACAGTCTGGGTTGTGCTCTTGCCAAATCAGGAGCCTCAGTTATCCTGTATGATATACAAAAACCTCCTTCGGAAGTTCCTAATGGAGCAGCGTTTATTCAGGTATGATCAAAAATGTGTTTTCACAACTATAAAATTAAATTGCTCTGTTTGAAATTAAGTGAATCTATCTCAGGAACACAATTTTCATATAATCTACCCAATCATATATAATGTACAGGATCTTATAAAAGTAAGGTTCTCCCATCATTTTTATAGCTTTCTCATCAATCGGACTGTATAAAAAGTATCTGAGCTAAACAGGGGGAAGTAATTAAGTGAAATCTGGTGGTTAGAACCAAGGATTCCTGCAGTCCACTCCTAACTTTAAACATTTCTTCTTGAAACTTTGAACAAGTCACTTCACCTGCCTGTTCCCTGGTCAAATGATTATGATACTACTTTCCTATTTTACAGCAGTATCCTGAGGCTTAAAGAATTCAGTGTTTTTTAAGTCCCTTGAAAGAAAGCTCTTTACAAGGGGCGTGATTTTCATCCCTTGGCCTCCACAAGGTTATGCACAACTAAGTTCATAAATACTCTGTGCAATTAGCACCAAACAGCAAATTCTAAACTACAGTTTTGAAAGCAACTATAAAATATCTTTTCATGTGTTTTACAGGCAGATGTGAGAAATTATGATGCCCTATTTGCAGCTTGTGAGGGGGCTGACTGTGTGTTTCACATAGCATCCTATGGAATGTCAGGACTAGAGCAAGTGAGTATAACTTTCTTATGTTCTTCTACATGAATTTTCATAAGATTAAGCAATGACCTGAGTCTAGTTGTCAGAACATGATGTGTTAGATTTCTTTCTTTTTAGATATTCTGAGAGCCATAATGAAAAGAATTTCTGTTCTTGTTTTTTTTCTTTATACTTTTGGTTTAAAATAAGAAACACACACACACTTTAAAATGAAGGTAATGTTTCAGATCATGAAAATCAAAAGGGGTCATTAAACATTAGAGGTAAACTCATCCCAGTGCACAGGCCTCCCAGTAACCAGGCTATTTTCTTAAGTCCGTCTCATCAGGTATGTCAGTTTTCTGCTCATAACCCACCCCTTTTCGTGCTTTTGAGACTGAATTTCACTTGCTTATCTCACCCATGTCCCAACATCAGCCACACACTAGGAAATCCAAGTCCAGTTCTGAGGAAAAAAGCCAGAAAGCAGGGTGTCATCTACATATGGGTGACAGTGTATCTTAAACTTGTTTTGCATTCTCCCAGACATTGAAAAGAAACTGTAGCAAAGCTGAACCTTGCAGATCCCTACATAAATGGTCCATTGGGACCGCAATTGTCTAATACTTCCCTTTGCAACCTTCCAGAGAGGTAGGAATGAACCCACTCGAGAATACCATCCTTCCAACTAAGGTCTGAAGGTGAGTTAACAACACTTGCTGCTAAACAATATTAAAGGTTGTTCTCAAATCTAAATGTATCAGCACATCTGACCTTGTTCCAACACTTGTAGGTCATCAAACTGCAAGACCAATGCCATACATAAGTATGCAAATGATTGAAAAAGGTCAAAGAAATCTAAGGATTCCAGTTGGCTATAGAGTTGTCTTGCCACAGTCTTCTCAACAAATTCCCAGAAAAGGAAGATTAGTGAGCAGTAAACTCAGATATACTGAAACCTTACTTATACTAATACTATGCAATTACATTCTCAAATCATCTCAGTGAATTTCTGTGCCAAAAATTTTATTATACTGAATCTCTGCATGTAATAGCATATTACTGGTGATGGGAAACTGATTTCATTATCAGAGTCTCCGATCACAGCCTCCAAAGGATCTTTAACTAGGAAGGGTGGATATAGAGCTGTATAGTGATTAGAAAACAGGATTGAGAGACAGGAGAGTATGGTTAAGTTCCTAATTCTGCCACCTGTTTATTCAGTGCATGACTTTGGACAAGTCACTTCACCTCTTTCTTCCTCAGTTTCTCCCTTTAGTGAAAGTGTGATGAATTTAAGCCTACAGAACACACGTGAGAATCCTATTCATCTAAATCCTGGTCCCACAGAGTAGATCAAAGTCAGAGGTCTATTCAGACCTATTGGGCTAGCATGGTAATGGTATGCCAGTTTCTATAGCCAAAAGCACACAAGGGAGCAACATTGGTAACATCACATCTGGTCATCTGTGACTTTCCAGCCTAAATGACCAGCTCCTCATTTACAGCTGAGTGGACTGGGGATAGCCTTTGCCATGCATTCAGAGCAGGCCTTGAAGTCATGCCTCTGGAGCTGCAGTAAGACACCTTACCTGCTATACTACTATATACTGCTATAACACCTCAGTACAGCACATATTATAACTATATTTGAGTCTTACTCCACAATCCCTGAAACTTCCCCTGAAACTACACATGCCCCAGTTTATATATACACAAATACTCCCGCTATGATCTTTTTCATCGAACTGAAGCCTGTATTAAATTACTACAACAACTGTTTCATTTAAATTCTCCACAATTAGTTGGTAAACTGTGGTCAAAATTAACATCACTTTTTTGTGGTAGATAGCTGTTAAAAATTAAATGTTAAAATATTTAAAAGAAATAACTCCTTAATGAAATAAAGCACATCAGTTAAAATAATGGTAATTATCACAGCTAGATTGTCAAATTATTTTTGTGACTGATCTGCAAAAAAAAATCACTGAATTCTTCTGGACACTACTAAGACATGTACGTTAAAAATATATAAAGTTACCAAGGATCTGTTATCAAAAACACCACCACTCATTTTTCTTCATGTTCATCAGCTTTTATAATGATAATAAAAATAAGAGTGTATTTTGCAAAAAAACAGCCTTACTTTGTGAAATCTCAGAGAGCAAACAGAACAAGGGATGTGTGGGGAGCAGGAGGGGAAAGCAAACAGATGTTGCTATTCAGTTTTTGACATTTACAACAGTCATCTAGTGAATGTAAAGTATGACGTGATTCAGATACTGTGAAATATTTATATTTTTATAGCTACAAAGAAAACAGATTGAATCCATAAATATTGGTGGAACAAAATTCATCATTGATGGTATGTATCTGAACCTGTATTTGTGTATTGGTACAACAAGGTAACATTCTATTTGGTAAGAGGAAAAGATTTTAGGGGGAGATATATTTTATTAGACCAACTGCTTGTCTGGGATGAAGTTAGACAAGCTTTCAAATGCAAGGCATTCTTTAAACTAGTTTTGCTATATATTTTTATATAGAAAATGACCCTCCCCACTTTTTTCTTTCTTTCTTTTTTTTTTTTGCATAGGGTTAGGAATCAGGACCCCTAGATATTATGCCTCACTCTTCCACATGTGGAATGTTCTCACAGCATGTAGCCTGGGCAACTGGGTTGGATGCTGGAGAGCTCTGCAGGGGCAAGTAGGAGGAAACAAAGGCACTTGAGCTTAAGGTGTCTCTGTCCTGCTGTCTCCTTCACCCCCTCCTACATATAAAGGTGGATATTCTAATAGAGCCCCTATCCCTGCACCAGTAGCACCCTATGACATCCCTGAACAGCCTTCACAACGTCACCAGCATTGGTCCACAACAGAACCATCATATTAAACTCAGTTCTTTTCCTTATAAATTAAATTAGTGTAATAATACCTTCCTATAGCACATAAAAATCCTTGAAGTATATAACAATTATAACATATAGAAAGTGCTCTATGAACACAAGGATTATTATTATTATCTCTTTATCCTTTTAAGACAGCAGCAGGGAAAAGGAAAAAAATATCCCTTTTCTTTTCCTTTGTGCCTCCCAAACCCTCACACAATCAAATACACTTTTGTATTTCATAAATTGTAATATTTCAGCAGCAACCTCAGGAAACAATAAATTATATTCTGAGTCACTCATTCACAGCTATGGCTTTTCAAACGACATTGTATACATTATGCCTGAGGTCTCACTCTTCTTTTTTCCCTTTCAAATATAATGACATTTACCCTGCAAAACCGAATTGGCTTGTACTCTTGTTCTGCCTCCTTTAGGCCCTGTATACAGCTAGCTCTACTCCCTGAAGATCATTCCTGTTAAAAGCAAATGGAGTGAAGGAAGACAAGGTTCTCTCAGAAATATATGTCGCTGATGAGTTTGGCTTCTTTCTCCTTCGTGTTGAGAAGTTTCCACAAACTGAGTGATGGAAGGTCTTTGAGGCCACACGCTGAGCAAAGACACATCTATCATGTACCTTGATCTGTGAGACCTGCCTCTGAACATCTCTTAGCATCCCTTTAGGAAGGTCGTGTCTTCTCAGAGTCACAGGAAGGCCAGAAACAAGGAGTAACAGACCCTATACCTTGGTTGCTGCCTGGCTAGAGCGTCTCATAAACATGTTTAACCTATGTCAGAATCTGCCTCCATTTAAGAAATTAAATATGTTCATGGCTATTGTTTTGACAGTCGCTCTACCTTCTTAGCATTGCCTTCCCTTTCTTCCTCCCCCCTTCCCTATCCTTTGTAGTTTAATCACTGCTTTCTATTTAGCAGCTCTGCTTCCTAAAATCCTGTCATAGTATTTGATGAAGTAAGCCCTCTGCTTATGAAAGTTTAATGCCATACATTTCTGATTTAGTCAGTCTATAAAGGTGCAGCTCTACCCTGCCTTTCTACCTACTATAACCCTACTCACTTGTGAATATACATTGGGGTGTGTGAAGCGGGCCCTATTCAATTCGGATTCGGCCTGAATCAGGGACAGTGATTCGATTTGTTGAATTGGATCACTGTCCCTGATTCAATTCAGCTGAATCCAAATCTGAAGAGTCAATGCTGATTTGGTGAATCAGTGATTCGGACACAGAGACACAGCTTTAAAAGTTTTTTCTACATATCTTGAGGTAACAGGTGTGGCTTGTGATCACTGTGATGCTGGGGTGCATGGAGCATCCCACAGCAATATGTGGGGGGCCCTCAACATGCTCAGCAGGAAACCCGGAAGTGGACTGGAAGTACTTCTGGTCCACTGTGGGGGAGTGCGCCGGTGACCCCCCAACCCCAGCTTGGCATTTGACCGCAAAGAGACCCACAGAAGCATGGGAGGCTCCCCCAGCGTGCTCAGCAGCAGACCTGGAAGTGGACCAGAAGCACTTTCAGTCCACTTTTGGGCCCACTGGGGAGCATGCAGGGGGTTCCCCCGTACCCACTGGCTTGGCAACCCAGGAGGCCCCCATGCTTCTGTGGGACACTCCATGTGCCCCAGCATCACAACATTCATGAGCCCCTGCTACCTAGAAGTATGTAGAAAAAAATGTTTAAAGCTGTCTCAATGCCCAAATCTTTCTGAATCAATTCAGTGGGTTCCGATTCAATTTGGAGAAATTAAAGGGTCCTCTGATTCTATCTGGATTCAGAGATTGGCTACTGCATCAGGCCAAATCTCCACTGAATTGAATCAGGGGCTGAAGCTTCACAGAGCCCTAATATACATGGGCAGTCCTTAGAGCAGTTCTGCTGTTTCTCTCTTAGCACTGGCTTTACAGACTAATTCCAGCCCTCCACAAAACTAACATTCAGTAACAGGCATAGGTACCTGGTAAGAATACAGTGCAAGATTATAAAATGTTTTGGGATTATTTGGAATGCAAGGTGTATTTGACATGAAAAACGTGATCAGCAAGTCAAAAAGAATCCTAAAATGAAAGGACTCTTTTTAATGTGTGCTATTTGCTTGAGAAAAAGCTCACAGCTTATAGAAACTGCTTATTTCTACATTCTTCCAGTTGTAATTAAATTAATTTACTTTGCATATCGCTGCAGTTTGCAAACAAAGAAATGTCCCGAGATTGGTATATACTAGTACAATAAATGTGGTGTTTGGAGGGAATCACATTGAAGAAGGTGATGAGGAAACTGTGCCATATTTCCCACTAGAAAAGGTATTTTTGTCTGCATTACTCTTCTCTTTTTATTGATTTACTCTATTGCTGCTGGAAAAAAATGGAAACAAAAGTAAACTTTTTTTTATAGTTTTATAGGCACTACTTCAAACCATAGTGCATCTTTATTTTAAGTACTGTAATTGTTTGTTTATATTAATTTGCCGACTATCAAGGCCCTGATCTAAAAAATAAATTCTGTGTAGGCTTTTATGCTTATGCAAAGTCCAGTGAGAGTTTATGCAATTCAGTTCTACCTGCATATAAAGAACCACTTGTAGACTGGGACCCAAATGAGCATGTATGTTCATCATTACTTAAACACCTCTTGTGTGCCTTGACTCTTGTCAAAGACAATTTCTATTTAAACACAATACTGATATTGAACATCTACTCATTTGATGTGAAATTGTTGCCTCTAAGAAGAATGTGCTCATTATCAATTCATGTGATTTTTTTCCAGTTTTCCCATCTTCCTCTTTTAATGACAGTATTTTATTATATATACTAAAATACAGTACTGGAATACTTTACTATATATACTGAAATATCTAGCTACCATAAAATTTCAGACAAAAATATTTTTAATAACATGTTTCTAGATAACTGGAAAAAACATATCTGTATTAAACTAAATTTGCACTGCAGGAAAAGCAGTCACCAAAATTCATACCTAATCATTCACTCTTCAATATTTTGCTTCTGTGTCTTTTCTTTTACCCTAGAAATAAATTAAAAAAACAAAATGTAATCAATTATATTCTAATCACCATTAAGAAATATTTGTATATTGTTAAAAGTCTAAAAAAAGTCTACAAATGGGCTACAATCAGTAACTGGAAATCCAAATTTATATAGACAAAAATGCTAACTTCCCATAAAAAATAATTTTTGACATTTTACTCTAAACAATTATCTTACAACTTCTTAATTTTGAGAAAATATTTATTGATAGCAAGGAACAAATCAGACAAAGGTACTTGTTCATTTTGTCATTTACAGATTGTGCTGATGTAATTAAATTTAAAAAATCATAATTGTTCTCTCTCTGTCTAGCATATTGACCATTATTCCAAGACCAAATCAATTGCAGACCAAATGGTACTAGCAGCTAATGCAAGTCTACTCTCAGGTACTCTATTTCTTAATGTCACAACTTTATCCATTAAAAACACAGTAGGATTTATTCCTCC
>NW_017729016.1:11420879-11428723 GCF_001723915.1 Gavialis gangeticus
CCCCAACTAGGTCATTCCAGCCAGGGCTTTGCTGAGCAGGGCCTTAAAAGCCTCCAAGAATGGAGATTCCAAAACCTCTCTAGGAAACTTGTTCCAGTGCTTCACCACCCTCCTCCTGATATTGTATCTAATTAACATCTTGGGCTTGTGTGTTCGTTCCTCAAGATACTTCACAGATTTTTAGAAAAACAGAATGATTCCTAGAAGTTAAAACTTTCTTCATAAAAAATGTAAGAATGTTGAGAGTGTTCCTCACACTCACAAAAACTTTTAATGTACTAGCGCTGTGTTCCTTTTTTTACTTCTAAGGAATAAAAGAATTTAAAAATACCAAATCTTATTTAAGTGACTTGTCTTGAAGGTAGTGTACAATATAAGTAAATATGAATCCTGATTAAATCATTAGTTCCTTAAAGATATATATATTAGACTTTGTAAAAGGCACATGATACATTAGCCTAGAATTATTTATTAGTGCTTCCCAGAGTTTTCCATGTTGCCAGAGTCAGTTATACACTTGAATACTTAAGTTCACCCATGAGATACTATAACTGCTAGTGCAATACAAATTAACGTAAAGTGCAACATGATACTGTGTGACCAGTTGCTACTGTGTTAAATTTAGCTGTGGACAATTTACAGGAAAGACTTTCTTCACTTGATACTTGCAAAGTACTGCAAAGTGGCTAATATCATGTCAGGAATGTGAATTTCAAGCCAGGAGGATTATTTTGTTACAAATTAAATTATGTTGTAGGTTTTTTCTTGTTTTTTTCCAACTTTTGCCCACAGCTCTTTATAACAAGAATATTGCATCCTTAGGATTAGCTTATAGTTCCATATTCCTATAAGAAACACTGTATGTATTTGAATCCAAGGCAAGATATTTTGCCCCATTCAGCATGGGAATAAAAGCCCCTTATACTGGAAGGAAAGACAGCAGTGGCTGAGGATGGTGAGGAGGCAAGTGGTATGGGGGATAGGTACCAAGGGCTGCAGGCATCATGGGAGGTAGGTGCCATGGGGTACAGGCATGAGGAGGGGCAAGCAGGGAAGGCAGATGTCAGCAGGGGGCAGTTGCCAGTGTGTGCAGGTAGCATGAAGGTGGGGAGGCAAATGGTGGGGGATGACAGGGGGCAAGGAGCACGCAGCTAGGGGCAGGCAGCAGGCTACTTGGCTCTCCTACCACCTGCCCCCCTGCCACTGGTTGCACTGCCGCAGTGGCGGGGGAGTGGGGATAAACATAAGATGGCCCTCCAATAATTAGATTCTAGACAGAGAAAATTATAACAAATGTTTACATTTTCCATGTCTAGAATCTAATTATTGGGTGGTCATTTAAAATTCATAATTATCTTGGGTTTGGGTAAATATGGTAAATTATACATGGTAAGCAAGGTTCTTTGGGTAGATGGCATATCTTTTATTAGACCAACTGAGTAGTTGGAAAAAAGTTCTTGCAAGCTTTTGGGCTCAGTCACCCTTCTTCAGGCATAGGGACTCTCTCCTATACTGAGACTCCAAGAAATGACAGAAGCTAAAAGTGTGGCAGGGTGTCAGTGAGAGTGTAAATAGGTAGAAACTGGAAAGGTAAATGGAGAGTGTAATTTAATTTCTACCTATTTACACTCTCACTAACACCCTGCCACGCTTTTAGCTTCTCTCGTTTCAGGGAGTCTCAGTACAGCAGACTCCCTATGCCTGACAAAGAGTGACTGCACCCGAAAGCTTGCTAAGAACTACTCAGTTGGTCTAATAAAAGATATCACATCTGCTCAAAAAACCTTGCCTGCCTATGTCCTTAGACCAACATGGCTACAACCAAAAACCCAACAACTTATATGGTGTCACCCATATAAGGTAGCTATTTTTAAAAAATGTCATTATTTGAACAGCATTTAATCAGTCACCGTCTCAAAGATCAACTTGCAATTCAACATTGTATCAGGACTGTATTTTATCGAAAACTAGAGACAAGGTATTAAGAATTTAATTTTTAACTGATCATAAACTAGATAACAGATGTACTTTGCCAAGGTAGGAAGTTCAGCTAACAGTAAGCCTCAACCTTCTCCCATTCAACATTATCCACAGTTTTCTATCCATTGCCATGGGAACCAGGATTAAGATGTGTATCAGAGACTTTTAATTTCAGTGGTTCAAATCTATTTTATATGCCTAATGACTGAAAACCATTAATTTCTGACAGCTGCTTAGCGGTTGATGTAAACTTTGTTTAGTGGTCCTACTGATACTTGGTAATATCACAAAATCTACTGTCACAGTTGGCACATGCATAGATTGTGTCAACACAGAAATGAAGGATTGGATGGATAAAAGATTTTAAATAACTAGAGTGAGTCCTTCTAAATGAAAGTTTGAAGCATATTGGCAGGGCAGTCTGGTGAATTTTGTATTGCTACTATCCATTGCTTTGGTTGTTCTTTGGAGAAAGAGAGCTATTAAGCTAGCACCTTTTATGGGTATTGATTACTTTTTAATGGCAAAGTAATTAATTTAAAAATAATTTCTGTAAATGAAGAGGCTACAGCAGTGGACTCTCACATGACCAGTCAAAAGTTTCTATAATGTAATAATATGGAATCCCTTTGAGAATCACATTTTATCATATCTTATAGGAGGAGATAAACTTCGTACATGTGTTCTTCGCCCACCAGGCATCTATGGGCCCAAAGAGCAAAGACACCTGCCACGAATAGCAGTATGCATTTTATTTTATTTGATTAATAAAATATTCCATTCTGTACATAATAGAATTAGTAATCAATTGTGTTACAGAGGTAACTGCTTTTAACTTTTCAGACCTTATAATGTAGAACATGGGTTATTTAAGGGGGAAAATTATCTTTAAAAAATGTTCAGTAAATATAAACAGAGACTTTAAGTCATTCTCTATCACAAGCAAATATTAATCCAACACATGTATGTTGATTTGATATAATTTAATACTTGTACTGTAATTATACAGATTTGGGTGTATCTATGGTATTTCAAACTTCACTTTGCAACTTATACACAAAAGTGTTAAAATATTAATGAAATGTGATACAAGGAAAATATCTTATTTCCATCATCAACCTTTAACAGCTTTCATTATCCAATGAAACAGGCTAAGGAGCCCGAAACACTTTCTAGTACAATAGGTTACTAAAGGGTAAGCAGTCCAGGTGCTCATGTTTACTATTTTTTACTAGCTCTGTTTTAAATTGTTGGCTTAGTACAACGTTTAGAAGACAGTGTGCACATGGTCACCTGAGTCTGCTGTTTTAAGGGCATCATGACTATTTAAAGTTACCTAACCCTTTGAATAAGGAATAGATTAGACCTGGTCAAATAAACTAGTTTTTGCCTAAACCAAACCAAAAATAAAAGATAGGCGTTGTTTTTACATTGGGTTGGGAGTTTTTTTGGATGAAACAAACATTAATTTTAGGTCAATCCAAATGTTTTGTCTGATATGAGATGAAGTGTTCTTGTTTCATTTGAGGTTATGTAATCCTTTAAAAAACCCGTGTTCTTTTAAAAAATATAGATCAATTTTTAAGTGACAAATAATATTTTGAAATTAAAAATAAGAATGTTTTGTTTTGAAAATCTCAAAATGAAATGTTTCAGAGTTTCCAAATTGAAATAATTAGGTTAAAAAAAATCTTCAAACAAAATGTTTTGACATTTTCAAAATCCCTTTTCCCTTCTTTATGCCCCAAACTATTAGCCAAATTCAGCCCAATTTGTGAGTAGTTCATAGCTGTATTTTTTCCAGTGGATTTAGTATTGATCAAAAGAAAATTTCATCCAGCTCTAGGATTGATCTGTATTTTTCACAAACACAAGAAAAATTGTACTAAAATGCAGAAGTCAGGCATGATGTCTGACTGACAGCTTTGGGAAAGAACATCAGCTGTCTGTTCCATGGGGCAGGTAAAAAAGGGCAAAGCTGCCTTTCCAAATTGCATTAATCCTGATATAAAGATGTTACCTTCTGTGTGAAAGAGTAATTTGCTCGTATACAACTGGGTCAAGGTAACTAAAGAACTTCGTGTCAGAAGTTACGAGACGCAACTAATCATTTCAATAAAAATGTGAATATAGCCCTGAAATATTGTTTGTGTAAAAATGTGGCATAAAAAACATAGAGTACCGTGACAAAGTTTTGTTGCATTCATATAAAGTGATTACGTAAAGTTATGAGTAGCATAACTCTTCCTAAAATCTTGATACTAAACTTTTCAGTGACACCATCCTATCATGTATATCTGCTGTATGCCACATATATGAAATGAATGATGGGGTGCTGGGATGTTTATTTAATTGCAACAGTGTCGGATTAAATGTATGTATGTACAGTTAGCTGCATGCACTTACTATGGTTGTTTCATTTTTTTCTTTCTTCTCTTTCTGTTTTCTGCTTCTTGAACTGTGCTCTTCATTGTGCTTTTTTAACTTAAGGTATGTTTACTCTTGTTTCTTTAACCTCATTTTGTTGTTGTTGGTTTTGGGGTTTTTTTTGCTTTTCCGCTTCTCTGTTTTTTCAGTTCAGTACTTTTTAAAATATTGACTTCTTTATCTCCATCATTTTTCTACATTTTTCCTCTTACTCCAAGACTCTGTTCCAATCCTTTTTCATATCAGTATCTTATTTTTCACTCGTTTCCCTTTGACGGTCCCCTTTTTTCTCTCCTCCCCCCATTTTCTCTCATATTTCCCCTTTCCCAGCGACAATATTCATCTTTCCTTTTCCTAGATTTTCTCCCCTCTGGTCCTCACCATCGTTTTCTTTGTCTTCCCTCCTATACTTTCTTTTGCCTCAAAACCCCTCACCTCAGAGCCCCTCATCATTCCCCTCACACTCTCCAAATCTCCCACTCTTCCTTCCTTTACCTCCTAACTCCTTTCTTCCTTCCTACCTCCAGCCACACAAGCTAACCCTTTCTGTTTCAATATTCCCTTATCATTTTTTCCTCTCTAGGAACATTTCTCCTCATTAATTTTCATGTCCCTGCTTTCCATATCTCTGTACCCCTTCCCCTCACGTCTCCCGGAAATGCTTGACAGCCCTTTCCCGGTTAATTCTCTGAACACACAATGCATCAAAACTACCTCGCGTTCCTTGAGCCCAGTCCAATGTAACTAAGACTGCCTCGCTATTTCTCCCTGCGTCGGGTGCCTATAAAGCACTCGTATTAATATTTACTCAGCCTTTCTCACCATTGTATCTGTATGGTTCCCAGACAGGCATGGATTTATAGCCACAAAACTTTACCAGGTAAACGAAGTGCTTGTCCAGATTCCTCATGTGGGGATTTAAGGCGGATGCAAGCAAGCTGTGTGAGGTGGCCCAGGGGAGAGTAAAGCCTGGGGTTCCTGAGTCCCAGTCCAGCACACTGAATATCAGACCTTTCTTCTGCCCTCTCACTCCTTTCCAGTTATCCTCTGTTTCCTCTCATTTTGCACTCAAGAGTTACCCTTTTTCTCACAAAATCCTCTCTGCCCTTCTTTCCCCCAGACTCCATCAGTCCTCCCCTCATTCTTTCCCATCTAAGCCCTAACCATCTTCCTTTTCTGTCCCCAGCCTGCTCTTATTTCCTCTTCTCCTCAACACCAGACTCCTTGTCCTCCCAAACCTCCTCTTTCCCTCTCCCTTATTGTTCCTCAAAAGCCCTCATTCCCACAAGCCCTAGGGCTCTTCCACCTTCACTTCCCCTCAAGCCCTTTCACTTTCTTCATGGTGCTCAAGCTCTGCTTCATTTTCCTTTCATGAACCCTCAGATGCTTCCTCCCTTGGTGAATCCCAGATCTCCATACTCTCCTCCTTCTGTCCCACTCTCAGACGCCCTCATATTCCCCCAGCCTTTCCTATATACATTGCGTGCCCCTGTCCCCACCCCACTGAGGCACTTCTTGACTTTCCCTGCTGCTCCTTCTTTCAGGGCATGTGATGTACAGTATACCTCTGTGATAACTACAGCCACGCTGTATTGTGTCTGCCACCAAGGCCAGGAGGGGGTGTCCTGGAAGGGCTGCTGGGCTTATCCCACAAAACGCCCAGCTTGGCCACTAGTATAAGGGAAGTAGCAAGGGGAGTGTGGGAAAGGGGCCCCGAGTGCCTCCAAAACATCGGGTCTGCCACTAGCTATTTTCCATTTTGAATTTAAGCTGTTTCAGTTGGACTGTTCTCGGGAACACTTCATAGAACCTGCTCATGAAAGCTAAAAAGCCCACAATTTTACCAAACTCTTTTTGGCTTTTTATTGCAAAGAGTAAATCAAGTGACAGACCTGCTGTTCCTGTTGGACATGCCATAACTGGTACCAAAGCACCTGCCACTTGTATATGAACATGAAGAGAGTGGCAAATGTTCAAAGTATTTTGCTGATATTAGACCATTTATATATTCATATGCCAGATCCTATAAAACTGGCTTCTTTCTTTCAGATCATCCACACAAGTCCAAAACCTAAAGAAAAAAAGTAGGCGCCTAGTGTCAAATAGGAATATGAAATACCTATGTTCAAAATTAAATGTTTTTTGTTCTCACAAGGTTAAAAAAAAATAAAATATGACTTGGGTCAAACCAAACATTTAATTCAACCTGAAATTAATTTTTGTCTGTCATATTTGGGCTTTTTAAACTTTGTATTTAATGATAGGTATTTTGAAAAGTTAAATGGTATGTAGGTATTCTGAAAATCCTAGCCCTACTGTATTTTGGAAAAAAGGGTTTGAATAACCACTTTAACATAAGGGGCAGAAGGTCCAAGTGCTGGATACTCTCAGCTGTTGATTTTTTTAAAATGTATTGTATTGCATTAAACCAATTTTTTCATCTTAATCATCAGTACTTTGTAATGCATAACAGTAGATCTCTCTAACACTATGTCAGGATTCATGTTTAGAAACAAGATTTAATTTTATTATGCTAAACCAATTGGAAAAGGCGTGCTGCCTAATATAAAAATCTCTCTTGCAGTAGTCTCTGTTTTTTTTGTTTCCACAGCGGAATATTGAAAGGGGTTTTTTTCGCTTCAGGTTTGGGGAGCCCACTGCTCAAATGAACTGGGTTCATGTAGAAAATCTTGTACAAGCTCATATTTTAGCTGCTGAAGCGCTCACCTCTGAAAAGAACTATATAGCTGTAAGTAAAAAAACAAACCCAGCAACAAGAACAAGAAAAGCAATGCCCTGTCTAGTCTGATACAGGTTTAAAATTAAAATAGCTATAGTAGGAATATGGTGCTACCTCTTAATGTTTGTAAAGCGGTCCTTTGGCGAATGCTCTTTGCCTTGCTATGTTGCCATGCCAGGTTGGCACCAGATACATATTTTTAATTAAATTATTCACCCCACAGTCTCTCCCAAAGAGAGGGTATTTATTATCTCTGTATCAGGTGTAAAGGCACAGTATGCAGCTTGGGGCACTGTTGCAGAGCACTCGGGTGCCCTGCGCCTAAAAGCAGAAATGGCTCAGGAGAGACCCCTAGTGGTGACAAGGGGGAGGCTCAACTGCCAGTCACCAGGGCAGCACAGGTGCTGGTTGCTAGGGGAACAAAAGGAATCAGCTGACAGGAAGGGGCAGGGCTTGGCCCCTTCTTAAGCCCAACCATGAGGCCAGGAGAGCAGTTCCCCTCTGGCGGCCAAGGAGGGGGGAGTTCAGCCAGTGCAGAGAGAAAGGAGAAGATAGACTGCATGAGCATCCCCTGGTTGCGGCTATGAGTTGGAGTATTTTCCCGGTAGGGATAGAACATTGTTTTGACCAGACGGTTTAGTTTTATGTTACAGCCTAGGGGCTTTATGTTTTTTTGTGTTTACTGTTTTAACCGGAG